>NW_004524678.1:721245-731926 GCF_000260255.1 Octodon degus
TTCTTTTCTTCCTTCCTTCTTTCCTTCTTCTCCCCCTTTCCTCTCCTTTTCCCTCCCTCTCAATTTACTTGGAGGCACCAGGAGACCTTCAGATGTCACCAGGAACCTTCTGCTCTCTGGAGAAGCTCTTGAGAAGCAAAGTGGCCTGGAGCTGAACACCCGAAAGCAGCTGTGGAGACCAGCTCGCCTGTGAATGTGAATTGCTTTAAAATGTTAGTAATCCAGATTGCCATTCAGTCTCCAATGTTCTCATTCAGGAATCTGAATAACCAGGTGGAGAAAGATGCAAGTTGATTGGCCAATATATCTACGTAGGTGGTGGTTTGAACAGTGCTTGCAATAAAAGCGCCCTTTTCAGAGATGTGTTATGGCGCCTATATCCAGGAAGAAAAGGGAGCTTGTCTCACATTCTGAGCTATTTATTTATGGGTTTTTTTTTTCTTCCGTATTTTAGTACAGGGTCTGTAGGGCCTCATTACATAGATCAGACTCGTAGTGATTCTCCTGTTCTCAGCCTCGCAAGCGCTGGGATTTCAGGCGAGCCTCCACGTCCAGTCTCAGTCGCCGTCTTACACGCCAGGGATCGAACCCGGGCGCTGTGCTCTACCTAAGCTGGCGCTTTAGTCTGCTGAGCTATTAGGCCGGCCCCGATTTATGGTTTTTAATGTGTCCAGTCCTTAAATGCTGTACACCTTACCTGTTATTTGCACT
This sequence comes from Octodon degus, assembly GCF_000260255.1. Lineage (NCBI taxonomy): Eukaryota > Metazoa > Chordata > Mammalia > Rodentia > Octodontidae > Octodon > Octodon degus. The sequence goes on from NW_004524678.1 coordinate 721,957, forward strand.
CCTAGCTGCTCGGTGGTTGCACTAGAGCTTCAGATCTTGTCTAGCTCTCTGCAGAAGAGTCTGGGTAAAAACGAAGGTTTTGTTCTCATGGGCTTATTGAGCACATGAGAAACGTCAGCCGCACAAGTAAGCAGCGAAGACAGCGTGAGCGCGGTGCGGAGTGGCTGGGCCCGGGCTTTCCCCGGGGTAAGCAGGCTCGGGTCTGTAGTGCCCGTCTCAGGCCACTCACCTGAGAGACCTTAGCGAAACTCGCTGGCTGGTTCCACCTTTGCGCCACGCTGTCCTGGCGTTGGAGCTGTTCCCCGGGGTTTCCTCTTTTGAGTCACTCCTGCTGCCCCTCTGCACTGGGCAAAATCCCACCCACACTTGGGGTTCGGTTCCTGATTCTTTCTTCCTGGCTGTCCGGCCGCCTCCGCCCTGCCTCTCTGCAAGGTCTTCAGGTCCGCCTGTGGACAGGCTTTGCTTTCATGCGGGGCCAGCGCCTCTTCCTTGGAACGAGAGTGAAAGCTGCAGCGTTCCTCAGCTGCTGCTGCTGCTTCTCCTTCTTCTTCTCCTTCTCCTTCTTTTTCTCCTCCTTCTTCATTTATTTGAAGTATTTTTGTTTGTTTTATGCCAGGAATCGAACTCAGGACCTTGCACTTGCCAGGCAGGAGCGTATGCCACTGAGCTCTCTCTCTGGCTCTCCTCAGCTTCTTGAGGGCTGGGCTCCTCCTTGCTCACCCCTGAGTTCCCAATGCTAACAGTGCCTGCTGGCTTTTGTGCTCCCCAAGTTTCTCTTTCAAATGCAGAGATGATCTTGTCTTTGTTACCAACAATGTGTGATTTGGGAGAGCCTCACACTTCTAGGTTGTGAATATAGATAATAATGTCTCTCCTGTAAGGCTGTTTGAGGATTAAATTAGAAATCCTTAATTCAGTGGCTCACAGGATGCATGACCATGTTAGTTCCCATTCTCTTATTTTCTATTAAAATATCTTTTTTTTTTATAGTTTAGGTTTTACTTGCTTTATGACACACGTCTGTAGGACGCATAACAATCACATTCATCATGGGAGTTCATTCACACATAGACCACACGGCAGACTTCAGAGGACACAATGTTAAAATGTTAATTAAAATTCTAACTGTTATTTATTTATTTATTTATTTTTCATTCGTGTATTTGGTACAGAGCCTCAATACACAGCTTAGACTCATAGTGATCCTCCTGTTTTCAGCATCCCCAGCACTGGGATTACAGGCATGCTCCACCACACCTGGACTCTGTCACCTGCTCAGTATGCCCCAGGGACTGGGGATCAAATCCTGGTCCCTGAGCTTGCCAAAGCAGGTGCTTAGTACTCTGAGCTATCTCACTGGCCCTCTTACTGTTGTAAATGTCACAACAGTACTAACCACAACAGTAACAATAGCCAACTGTCTGTCAGATACTGTTCTGAGAGCTCAAATGTCGTGAACCGTATTGAATTGTCAGACCAACCTTGTGAAGTTGGTATTTCCTTCTTATGGTGAAGAAGCGAAGGTGTAGAGAGGTGATTTAACTCTCCCAAGTCCCCACTAGTGGTAGAACTTGGACTTGAACTCCAATTTCAGTGTGTGATTAGCTCCTTAAGATAACTTAATTCCCATGGAAACAATTTTAGGTTTTATCTTCCTTTCAAAGAAGATGAAATTGAAACTCAGGGAGGGTGGGAGTGAAATAAAGGCCCAATAGCTCTAAGTGGTGGTGTCTGGATTCAGCGGAAGCCTCAAGGGTACAGAGCCTTAACTTTTGGATATGGCCTGTGGCTGAGATCTTGCCTATCTTAAAACAGATTGTTAAAACATGAGTTAGTCATAAAACTATTCAAAAAAGAGGCCAAAGAAACGATCTATTTATAGCAGCTACAAAAAAAATACTTAGCAAGAAATTTAGCAAAGGAGATGAAAGACACATATGATCAAAACTATGTAACACTGATGAAGGTTATTGAAGAAAATGCAAATGAATGGAAAGGTAGCCCATGATCTTGGTTTGGAATAAATAAAATTGTTCAAATGTTCATGTTACTCAAGGAAATCTATACATTTAATATAATCTCTATTAAATTTCAGTGAGTTTTTTTTGTTTTTTTGTTTTTTTTACAATGACAGAAAAAAGCAATCATGAAATGTATGGAAACACAAAAGACCTCAAATACTTAAAGCAGATTTGAGTATTGAAACAAAGCAAAGGGCCGATGAGATAGCTCAGTGGACTAAGCAGCTGCTCAGGCAAGCGCAGGGCCCGGGGCTTGATCGCCTGTGCCACATGTTGGCTGTCTCTGCTCCCTGGTGTGCTGAGCTGGCCACTGAGTCCAGGCATGGTGGCACATGCATATAATCCTAGCACTGGGGAGGCTGAAAACAGGAGGATCACTATGAGTGAGACCCCGTACCAAATACACAAAACAGAACAAAACTGGAGGTATCATACAATTAGACCTCAAAGTGCAATTATTACAGATCTGTACATTATAATAATGTAAACAACATGCTAAATAAAAACAGACACATAGACCAATAGAACAGAACAGGGGGCCCAGAAATAAATTTATATATTTATATAGTCAAGCATATTTGATAAAGATACCAAAATGTACAGTGGAGAAAGGACAGATTCTTCAATCAACATTACTGAGACAACTGGATATCGATATGCAGAAGAATGAAATTACAAGCATGGTTCACACCACATATAAAAATCAACTCAAAGTGGATTAAAGATCCAAACATAAGACTGGAATCTATAAAATTGCTACGTATAGAAAGAGGGAAACTTCCTGATGCTGCTCTGGTTAATGTTTTGGGTATTACTTCAAAAGTACAGGCAAAAAACATGTAAAATTAGACTCATATGATTGAATCAAACTAAAAAGTCTCCACCCAGCAAGTAATTGCCAGAGTGAAGAGACACCCAGCCCATGAAAAGGAAGAAAATATCTACAAACTATGCATCTGATACAATTATCTATATCTCAGGTGGCTCTATAGCAAGAGTACAAATAATGTAAGTATAATGGGTGGAATGGACAGTTCTTCTAAAAGGAGTTATAAATGTACTGCAGGTCTATGAAAAACTGTCCAACATCATCAACGGTAGTTCAAGTCACCCTGAACTGTTATCTCCCACCTATGAGAATGGCTGGTATAAGAAAGATGATAGATAACACGTATTGATGAGGCTGTGGAGAGAAGGGAACATGTGCTAATGGGGACATAAATTACTAGAGCCATTATGGTGAGCAGTACAGGGGTTCCTCAAAAAATTAAAAATAGCCTTATCATGTGATCCAGCCAGCAGTCTCACTCCTGGAGATAATCCAAAATAAATGAAGCCAGTGTGTTGAAGAGCTATCTGCAGTCTTAGGTTGACTGTAGCATTAGTTACAACTGACAAGGTAGAGAATTAGCCAGAATATCCACCTACTGAATAACTGAATAAAGAACATGTGTTACATTGTCTTTATTTATTCATTTATTTTTTTGCGGAACTGGGGGTTGAACTCAGGCCCTTGCACTTGCCAGGGAAGCACTTATTCCACTGAGCCATCTCCCTGGCCCCTGGTATATAGTCTTGACAGAGTATTATTTAGCCTCAAAAATATGTGAAAATCCTGGATAACATGGATAAGCCTGGAATTATACCTTACTGTATGAGATAAGACACACATACACACACACACATACACACACACACACATAATGGACCATACGATCTTTTAAATAGGTGGACTCTGAACATGTTAAATTCTTAGAAGCAAATGGTAGAATAGTGGCTCTCAGGGGCATTGGAGGAAGGGGGATTTGGTCAAAGGACCCCCAAATTTTAGTTACATGAATGGAGAAAGTTTGAGAGATCTGTTGTACAACATGGTGACTGTATTTAATGATAAAATATACATGTATATATTAGAATATATTTTACTGTCCCCACATAGATTTTGTCAATTAAAAATAAATTAACAAAATAGTTTCAAGACAAAAGCATTGAGTTGGGTTACAGACAATATATTTAATGATAGTATATCATAATTAACCACAGAATGATTTTTTTGGGGGGGCAGATTTAAGAAATAGAGATCGATCTTTCTGGCTGAAAAAAATGTCTGTAGTAGTAAAAAATGGAAGTGGAGGGTTCACATTGTTATTTGGGATTTGCATAACATTTCTAATCATCAAGTAGCTTCAATCCTTGAGGCCTTCACCCTCCTTCCAGGGAGTGAGCTCGGACAATCCCACTTCTGGGAGGAGACAGAGGACCAGGCAAGGAGCCACGGATGAGTTTTCCAGCCCTCGGGATGAGTTCCTGGTATTTATGGGAAAAGCGGCACGGCTGGGCTGTTCCTTCTTCTCACTGAGTTTTGCCAGAGGTCGCCTTCACAAAAGTTGGAAGAAATGGGTTGTGCCAGAGCTTGGGTCTGGTAAGTTATTTCTTGGTGTGACCCTATTTTTCGAGGCTGAGAAGCCATCCACAAAGTCTGTGGAACTCGTTGTCGTGGGAGGCTGATGAGCCAGATTCCGTGGCTGGCTCTGCAATGAGGCCGGAGGACTCTGAGTTCTGTGACCAGGGATGGAATCTGTAGTTAGGACTGAGCCTCGAGCTTGGCTATGGCTTGAGTTTGGGAGGAGGGGACAGGAAGGAAGCAGTTACTCCCTTGTCCCCTTGACTGGAATCTGCATCCCACACCCTATGCTAGTACACACTTTAGAAGAAAGACTGTGGGGCAGGTGGCTATCACAGAAGAGTGACAGCACAAGATGATTCAGATTGACTCTGCCCCTCCCCACAGTAGAGTCCAGTGTTGTCCTTCTTGGGCTCTGTACTCCTGGAGCCAGGCTGACAGGCAGGAAGGGCAGCAGACTCCTGGGGTGCTGGAAAGTGTAGCTAGTATGTTTTCTCTGTGTTGTGCATCCACTCTGGATGGTGGCCTGTTTGACTCCGAGATCCAGGCAGTGGGGAACGGCCCCGTGGCAGCCATGTCTTAGAGTAAGAAAACCAATGCTTATGGAGTTGAAGTAAGTTGCTCAGGATGGCTTCTGTGCTTCATGCTCCTAAATCAGTTGTCTCCCCACCAAAAAAGAAAATGCGTGAAGAGACAGGAATGAAAGGAAACACCATATTGTTTGAGTACCTAGGAGCCAACCCTGTCAGTACTTGACATTTTACAGATTCACCATTTGAGGCCCAGTATGCTTATGTGACATAGCACACTGGTTTTGTTGTTGCCCTGATTCTAATGGTTAAGTGAGTAATGCTTTGAGTGATACTGACATCCCCAGTGGATGATAAACTGTAGAGAAGAAGTGTTTCTACTTATTTTCCTCTTCACCTCTAGACCCTGGCCCCTAGTGGACTTCTTGCATTTAACAATGATGAATGAATAAACAAATGAACAGCTATTTGTGTCAAGTCCAGAATTTGCTCTTCCCTTCTCTAAGTTTTGTGACAGGAATTGGTTTCTCTTTGATCACTGAGAATAGAGAAGTGTAATAATCTTGTCCCTACAGGGAGCTTGACCTCTGAGGACAATTTCAAGGCTGCAAGGAAAGGTTGCTGGACACCAGGTTGCCTTACTCTTTTCCCACACCACCTTCTATCCTCATCACAGGGCAAACAATCCCTCCTGGGCAGATGCCTGTTGCCCCGGGATTAACTGGAGGGCTATGGGAGTCTGGTGCTGTGTTAGAGGGGCCTGCTGGCTGCTTAGAGTGGGAATGGATGTGAACTCGGGGTGGAAGTGGTCACAGGTGGAGGCTCTCGGGTGCAGTCTCCCTGCTGTGATCTTCCTTATTGCCAAAGCACTGCGTCTGTGGCCTATGCATTGGGATTTTCAAGGAAATCCAAGAAAAACAGAAACAGAAAACAAAGGCTCCTGGGGAGAATATTCTCTAGGAGAGAAAAATGGACACCATTCTCTGGTTTCTAGATAAAGTAGTTCAATGAGCCTCTTTTATGGAAGAGGCTCTATCTCCTCGTGCAAAAAGAATGGTTGTGCATCAGCTAACAAGCCCATTGGGCCCTAGTTACCACGCAGCCAGGCTTCAAGGGAAGATTGCATCGAGAATTTCTGTGCAACTAATTACATAAATACCAAGACATGTTGTCTCCCCCTAGACTAAAAGGTCTCTGGGACAATGAGGAGACGATGGCCCCCCTGCCCCCATGTCATGTGCATTAATGTCACAGGCCTCAGCAGAGAACTTGGGCTGCTTTGATGGCCATGGGCTCAATTGGGTTTCAGGGATTTCCAATTCCTTTCACCTAAGCACCTCTCCCCAACAAACAAATAGCACTGGGACACAGTTCTAGGGGGCTGTGGATACTTAATTACCTCAACCCAGTGGTCTTCCCACCTTGGCAGCCCCAGATACTTGGAAGCATTAACATTCCTGGAATGGCATTAGGCTGGCCTTTGTAAAGGAGTTGAATGCTGCCTCATTAGCTCAGGCTCCCGAGGCATTTGTGTCTCTGACAACAGTTTAATTATGGACATTGTTTACAAATCAGTATTACAAGGACTGACTAGAGGGCTAATCTGAAGATTAACACAATAGCTTGTTTTGGGTTTATTCATTCAACTAGTGAATTTAAGCGTTAAACAGACCTGTTTGTGTAGCCCTTGTTCTCTGTAATAAGATTGGAGGGACACATTCTGAGGCACAGATACATTTAAAGGTCTCTGCATCTCTTCTTCGGTTGCATTTTGAGTTATCCTGGTGTGACTCCAAGGAAAAAACAATAGCTTTTGGAAATATTGAGGTTGGACAACCAGAAGATCTGGGTGACTAGCTATTCAAGGCAATGGGATTCCGGAAAGAAACTGTCTAATTTCTGTTAGCTCTAGTAATGACCTTGGAGAAGCCAGTAGTCACTTGGGGTCCTTGGGAATGACTTTGTAGAAATTTGTAGAAGTTACTAAAAACATTTTCTTTCTGCACATTGCTTTGTTTCATCTATATTGAAGAGTCATTTTTCTTCAGCTTAGTGCCTTCAAAACTGTGAGGAGAAGGCATTGTGAAGACATTCTAAGCTGGGCAGGGAAATGGGTCCTCCTAGACAAGCTCAGGAATTTTAGGATTAACTGAGATATTTGCATGAGAATTTCCCATGATTAGAAATTGAGATCATTCAAGGGAAAAGCTATAAATATTTAGAGACATAATCCCTGCAATTTCTTAAATATTGGGACAGGGTGGCAGCTGAGGAATTTGACTTTCCAAACTCAACTTCGTGCCGAGGTGGAATGTGAGACACGGCTGTGGGGTCAGGCAGAACCCTGGAGGCAGATCTGGGACTGTTTGAAGTGTCACAGTCCTGGTGGCTGCCTTCTGGAGTGGGTGCGTGAGTCATGAAGAAGTAATAGCTCCATTTTATTTAGCTGGAGGTGGATTCCCACTAGGAGCAGGCGTGTATGAGAAGGCCATATTCGTCTGATTGCCCTTTGGGGGTCAATGTCTGAACTCCACAGACTGCCGTAGGAAGTGGCAGGTATGATGTTAGTGATATAGTGGAAATGCTAGATGTGAAATATGCCCCAGAGTTGAAGAATGAATTCTAATAAACAAGGGAGGTTTAGTAGGACAATTTATTGGAGAAAAGGAGTGGGGAACAGGAATGGGGAATGGGAAGCAGAAATAGCTCCTGCGAGACAGGAGAGGTCCCAAAAGAGTTGCCAGCAAGCCCACCTCTCAAAGGAAGTTCTACAGAGCAAAACATGAGGTAGTACAATGTGGATCACAGTGATGATCAACTCATAGGATTGCAAGTATAGTTGCTTAGGTAATATGGATCCAGTAGCAGCAAAGGCACACGAGTGACATCATTAACTTTGGTAGCTAATCTATAGTGTTGGCCGTATCTTTAATCTTAGCAGTCTTATCATCTTAGTCTTAGGAGGTGGGAGAAGATGGCCCACCTGGAAATAATGGGAAATCTCAGCAGTAATCTCTCAGTAATCCCAAACCTAGTTCATCCCTTAGGGAAGTATGTCAGACCAGCCATTGTAGCTTCAATCCCCAGATGTGCCTCCTGCCACCATCTTGGTGGGCTCTCATCTCCCCACTGAATCCTTTGAGGGCCCAGCCCTCTCTGACTGCCTACTAGGTTTCTACCTAACTTTGCTGTCTATACTGCTTTTATTATTATTATTTTGTATGTATTTGGTACAGGGTCTCACTAAGCAGCTCGGACTCATAGTGATCCTCCTCCTGTTTTCAGCCTTCCTAGTGCTGGGATTACAGGCATGTACCACTACACTGAGACTTGGTGGCCAGCTCAGTGTGCCTGGGGGCAGGGCTGGCATGGCATGCAGTACTGGGGATTGTCTATACTATTAAGACCATGACTCCTTGCTTGGCAGGGTTGAGCAGGACCCTGGCAATCTGAGATCCATCCTAGCTTGTGGACAAGGGCTGTTGACAGTGGTGTGCTTTGTTTTTAAGTTTTTCAAGTGAATGAATGTCAACCTACATATGTTAACACTTCTGAATCTAGAGTAGATAACTGATTTCCCTGGAGTCACTGGGGGTTGTGAGAGCAGGGGCGAGCATTTTCGTAAATTGAGGTCATAGTTGTTCCCAGAAACTGGCCTTGAGCTCCAAAGACCCAAGACTCTGTGGCCTCCTTGCACCCTGCAAGCTCCCTGCCTGGCTCTAGGCACATCCGTACTCCTGAGGGGTCCCACAGGCAAAGTTTCTTCCCCCTTTTGCCATGTGATATTATGGTGTAGGCACCCATGACATCATGTATATCCCAGAGATTCATGAGACTTCACTTGTCAGGTAGCATTCAAAAGTGGAAGTGGATGTAAAGGGGAAAAGGGGTAGAAGAAAGGATCAGTGGAAGGAACTGTGGGGCAGAGGACCAGGGTGGTGCAGAGAGAGCAACAGAGCTCCCTGACACCTCTCACATCAAAGCCTTGACCCAGGCGATCCAGTAAGAAGAAAGGTGTCTTGAGCCCCAAAGAGGCCTTCAAGGCTCCTGCTCATAGCAAAGCTGGACTTGTTCTACTCTGTAGCTATTTTGAGAGGAAGAAAAGAATTAGAACATGACTATACAGTAGATAGTTCTGCAGACAGTATTGAGCAGTCTCAGTGTAGACGTCATCTCTAGGTGGCCACCTAGAAGAATAGTGAAGGGCCGGGGAGATGGCTCAGTAGAATAAGCGCTTCCCTGGCAAGTGCAAGGGCCTGAGTTTAATCCCCAGTTCTGCCAAAAAATAAAATAAAATAAAATAAAATAAAATAAAATAAAATAATAATAATGAGCATTCCAACTTTACCGCCTGGGTGGCCAAAGGCAGATGCTAGAGGAAGGAGTGAAAGAGAGAAGGGCTTGAGTCACCTTTGCTGCTCCTCTGAGTCATTTCTGGGGGTGAGAAGGACAGAGAGGGAGGCACAGAAGTACCCAGGGGAATCGCAGCCTCCTGTCCTGGCTGGCTGTGATCCTGTGACAGGAGCTCAGACTCCCTGGTCTCAAGGAATCCCCTAGACATCAGCCTTCCTCTGTTCCAGGAGTGCATAGGTTTGGAGCTAGTGGAAGGGTGTGTTCAGTGTGTGTCATTTTCAGTGGTGAGGGCCCAAGACCACCAGGCCAGATACTCTCCATAGCAGGTCCTGCTGCTGGCTCTTCATGAGGCCCCGTGGAGCAGGGGCTTCTTGGGTCCTTGTAGAAATTGTGCCCTATCTTTATTCCATGTCCCTGAATATGATAAGAATCTCCTCTAATCCCTGATAGCCTTTGCCTATTTGCTGCTCTGAAATATTTCTTTTGATTTTTAAAGTTTTTGATTGGTACCATATTTGAAGTTCATGATAATCACACTCATCATGGGGCCTTGGCATGTGTACACAATGTATCTTAATCCTTTTTGTCCCCTACCCTTCTCATCCCTCCCTTTCCTTCTGACTCTTAATCCCCTTTTCATTCACAAAGGCTCTATTTCCTTT
>NW_004524678.1:732026-734722 GCF_000260255.1 Octodon degus
TTTTAAATTCATCTTTCCTTGCTCAGGAATATTTCAAAGGCATTACTTACCTTGTGAGATTTCCCACTGGAGATGTGTTACCAGTTTTATATTTTCTGGGAATCAGAGCATGTCTTTTAACATAACCTTCTTGGTTTTGCTTCCCCATTTGTTATTTTGATGAAACAGGACCAATTAACTTAGGCTCTTGGAGCCTCAGTTTCCCCTCAGGTTGTAATCATGGTAGCTGTCTTCACAGAGGTGCTGTGAGACATAAATGACCAATCTCCGTAAAGTGCTTTTGTGGCTTGTGTCTAGATGTCCCTCCGAGCCTCATGTGTGCGTAGGTAGGGCTTTTTCAGAGATGGCTGGATGTAGAGTGTGTGAGGCTGGTGCCATGCTCAGATCAAGGACGCTAAACTGAAGTGTGTGAGTGCCACCCACCCTAAGTAGCCTGGCTAAGACCCGAGCACAGCGCCATGGTCGGCTCTTGTTGCTTTGCTGACTTCTGCCCACCTCGATCTGTTTCTCCTCTGTGATGCCTGTCTGAGATGCCTCCTTGCCTTGGAGCCAGCCAATGCTGGACCGAAACCAGTACGAAATAAATAAAACTTTCCTCCTTTAGCTTTGGGTGTTGGGGATTTTTGTTTCAGCAAGAAAAGTAGCTAAGGCCATTGCTCATCGGGGTACCCAGCATTCTGCATTAGTAGTGCCACTGCTAGGCTATCTTCACGCACTCTGGGGAACCCCAGGGCGTGATTCATCGCAGAGCTTCGCGGCTGCCATCGGTGTCTGAGCCTTCAGCCCTGGCCCTGGCCTCCAGTCCTCCTGGCAGGTGCATCCTGCTGAGCTCACGCTGGTCTGCGCAGGAAGTCTGTTGTTGGCTGCGCGAAGAGCGCACCTCCCCAGGCACCAGGCATCCCTGAAGGAAGCATTTCAAGTTCACCAGCCAGCCAGTCTCCAGCCAGCTCTTTGGACTCAGAATCTGAAGCTGCAGCAGTGCTCTGGCTTCTTAAACTACTGGAATAGCAGCTTCCTTGTGCATTTTTGGACAAATTAAAAGCAGCGTACACATAGAACTCTTTGGCCTGTGTTCACAAGCCAAGCCAAGCTCAAGGTTAAAGGTTAGACATGAAATAGCAAACAGAAGCAAGGCAGACAGGGACTCACATCTGGCTTCTGGGAATGAGCAAAACAGATGCCCGGAAAGTCAGGAAGAATTCGTATGTGAGCACAGAGTCTTATGGATTTACCATTCTGATTCCAGCAGCTCCAAGGAGACATTCAAAGTGAGGGAGTGTCCTTTTAGGATTGCCGAAGCACTGGGCACCTGCGCGGGGAGCCACACCCCACCGCTCCCGAGAGGACTGTAATTCATGGAGCGAAGGAGTCCGGGTTCGGCTGCATTCTTGTGGCTGGGATCAGAAGGGCTTTCTCGCTAACCACATTTCACATCCCAGCAGCCCTCCCCGGATGCACATTCCTGGGAATGACTGCGGCCTGGCTACTGCCCAGGTGGTAGAGTACGAGTGGGAGGGCACACACCCGGTACAGTGGCAGGTTTCCCGTTCTAAGGTGAAGGTTTAGAAACTTCCAAAAGTGAGGACTGTCTGCTTGGGACAAGTTGGAGTCATCCCTTCTTGCATAGGGGCAACCTGTTTAATGGAAAATAAGCTAAATTGAACTTTCATACCAAATTTCTTCACTTCTTTGGGTCTTCTCTTCCTCCTCCTTCTTCTTTTTTCTTCTTTTTTTTTTTTTTTTTTTTTTTTCCTGAGAAGGGGAATGTTGGAATGGAATCAAAGGACCATTTGGGGTCCAGTTGGCCATGTCACCAGCATTCACATCACCTCATGCATAGCTTGCTTCATCGACTCCCTTAGATTGGCTTGTGGGCCCCAACAGGGACTTGAACTTGAGCTCTCTGGACTGAGACCCTGCCACTTCGCTCACTCCTTAGCTATCACATTCTTGTATTTATTTGTTTATTTAGTCAATTTATTGGCTACTGGGTCTCACTATGCAGTTCAGACTCATAGTGATCCTCCTGTTTGAGCCTCCTCATTGCTGGGATTACAGGCCTATGTCATCACACCTGGTTTCAGGGCCAGTCCAGGGTCAGCATGGTATGCGATACCAGGGTTCAAACTCAGGTCCTCGTGCTTGTCAGGCAGGTGCTTAGAATGCTGAGCTATCTTTTTGGCCCCATATTCTTGATAGTCGTAGTTCTAAGTAGAGTATTTAGAGCACCTACATAGGCAGGATGTCTGTGCATCTTCCTGATGGTGGTGCTGAAGCAGCAGGAGGAGGGAAGGGGCACAGTCGGGGCTGGGAAGGGGTGCTGTTGGTGGAGTCCTGTCTGTAATTCTAAAGCAGAGGGTGGCGCCAAGGTAAGGGGAACACCCTGGCCACCGGGCTGACATGCCCAGTATGGTCCACCACTTGCCTTTCCAGAGTGTTCTCAGGAGTTGGCCAGCTCATTTGTTCCAGGGCAATCTGTCCTTGAAAGGGTCAGAATGTTGTAGCTTCTTCTCTGATGGGGAGTGTGAACCTGGAAGAGAGAAGAAAGGCAAGAGGGGTGCTGGGCATTCTCGTGCCAATCCAGCCCATTTCTGTACTTCTGGTTGCATAAGGACAGGGAAAGGGGAAAGCTCAGTATCAGCAGAGGTGGAAATCCTCTTTGGGCCACATGTCCTCCTTTTTCTCTCCTCTCCTCT
>NW_004524678.1:734926-742739 GCF_000260255.1 Octodon degus
TCTCTCTCTTTTTTCTTTCTTTCTATAGAATTTCCACTCCTGATGATATCAAAGCTGAAGAAAGTTTTAGGCACTAAACTGCATCATGCTTTTACATCTGCAGAGACAGCACTAGTAAAAGAAGCCTTCTACCTTATTGGTAATGAGGTTGTGCTGCTACCTTGCCTTTACTAGTAACTTGTTTTTCAAGCATGGCACCAAGAGAAAAAGAGTGGGAGAGGGTCTGGGCAGGTAGGAGAGAATAAGGAGGATATTGTATGATAACTGGCTCTTGGCTCCCAAAGGGTGTATTTTATCCTATGAAAAATTATATTGCAAACCCTGGATCATTAACCAAGGAGCAGAATCTCACTTACAAACTGAGGGGAGTGAAAAAGTGAGCAATATCTGTCCCTGCATCCAACACTCTTTTGTATGTGTAAGTGCATTTGCCTTACAACTGTATTCGTAGACAAGAGCTCACTGAACTGGAGTAGGTGATCCCTTGGGAAGTAGACTCTGCTGAGCAGGAACAGATGCAGATGTTGAAGGTTTTAGAAATCCAGTGACTTGGAGAAGATTTCTCTAGAGCAAGGCTGGGTGGCAGCTCAGAAAGGCCTAAAGTATTGCTGGGGCTTTGAGAGACCTGAAATAAAGGAAACTTGTACCTTCCTAACAGAAATTTTCTATAAAAGCAAAATGACTACATTAAAGTTCTAGGGATATAGATTAGTTACTTGTCTACTTACCTATTCCATTGATTCATGTCATTATATATATTAGGAATCACATATACAATTGTTTAATCAAGAAGTACCAGGGCTGGTGAGATAGCTCAGCAGTCTAAAGTGCCTGCTTAGGCAAGCTTAGGCAACCGCAGTGACCGCGGTTCAATCTCTGGCACCACATGCAGTGCCAGCCCTGCCACACACACAAAAAGTACCACATGTTGTTAGTGCTCCTCCCCCACATGGGTGACATCCACGCCTCTGAGTCCTCTCACTCAGTTGGCTTGAGCACGTGCTCCTCACTCGGCTTCAGATGCAGCGGGCTGTGCGTCTGTCCCGAGCCATTGTCACCCCCTTACTTAGCAGCACAGAGTTATTCTGTTTTCTATTCATTGTGTGATTGTAGCTCTGTCTGCAGGTATGGTTGGGATCTCCACAATGTAGTCTCTGTAACTTTAAAAATGTCTTCTAAAAAGTGTCTTTGAAATGACACAATGTTTGTAATTAATCTGGGGAAAAGGTCTTCATTTTTGGTACCAGGAATCAAACTCAGCCCCTTGTGCCTGCCAAGCAGGCGCTGTGCCACTGAGCTATATCTTCAGCCCCTCTCTGATGTTTTTTAAAAAAACTACTTCCCTTAGGCAACCTCTATAAATATGCCAAAATAAGTTTTATTACATTCCTTTGGTCTAATTTTTAAAAAAATTATGTAATTAATATATGGCACAACAGAGAGTATGTAATAATGAAAATCTATGTAAAGATGGAAATATAAAGTAACTTCCTTAAAGAGTTAACTTGGGGTTTTAAAAAAGCACTTTATATTTCCATATGTGTAGTAATATATCTTAGCATATTTTCATTTTTTTATTGAAGCAATCGACATGGCATTTGGCAGCAATTTAGATAGAAATCACAGGATTAAATCTGTGATTAGATCCACAAATATAAATTATATAAATTACACACAAATGTATGTTGGGAAGAGCTTAAAATATGGGTCAAAAGAAATGAGAATGCCCTAGTGCTGAAATATTTATGAATTTGATTAACAAATGGATGCTTTGATTTTAAGTAATATCCATTTTTCTACTCAACATGAATTCTGTGGAACATTAATCCACTGAGGTGTTTTGAAAAGAAATTGGTTCCATAGCCACGTACAGGTAGGAAAGGATGTAGATTACTTTCTTTTCTTGCAGATTTCAAATGCCCTTAAGCCTGTTAGTGGCTCTGGAAGTCCTGAAGGAAGTAATTTTTTTTTTTTCTTCTTTTTTTTGTGGAACCAGGGATTGAACTCAGGCCCTTGTGCTTGCCAGGGAAGCGCTTATTCCACTGAGCCATCTCCCCAGCCCCAGTAATTGTTTTTGATCCTGCATTTCCCAAATATATTTCACTAGGGAACCCTTTCCATGATGCAATAATAATAATAATAGTAATTATTATTATTTTCACTTATGCATTTGGTACAGAGTCTCACTATACAGCTCAGACTCATAGTGATCCTGCTGTTTTTAGCCTCCTCAGCGCTGGGATTACAGGCATGTGCCACCACTCCTGGACCGGCTCAGGGTGGCTGGCTCAGGGTGCCCTGGGGGTGGGGCCGGTGTGGCATGCAGGACCAGGGATGGAACCCTGGCCCCCTGTGCTTGCCAAAGCAGGCGCTTAGTCCACTGAGCTATCTTGCTGGCCCCTCTGATGCAATTATTAACAGTTTGTGTGACTGCAGTTCTATGACCCTCACTTCTGTCTTTTTTTTTAACTAAAGGAAAAGTGGAGAGAGAGAAATAGGAAAGATAAAGGGCTCAGAGAACCTGAGAGGAACCCCATGGCTGTGTGGCACATGCAGCCACTATAGGGTACATCCAGGGGCAGAGAAACATCCAGAGTCAGAAGACATCTTCTGATAAGGGGGGGCTTTACTGGGGGACAAGAGCTGGCTGCCAGGTATGTGTATGTGTGTGTATGTGTGTGTGTGTGTGTGTTTGCGCGCATGAGCCTGGAGGGTCCCTGAGATCCCCAGGCTCCTTCCTGACAGCAACATTGGTCCATGCAGTCCTGCTGCTGAGAGGACTGAGCTGCCTTTGAGAGGTGGAGGTGGGAACTGAGGGACAGTTGTTCCCACGGTGCCAGGGGGTGACACCAGCCACATGATCTATGAACTTCGACCAACCCTCTTGCTAACTCAGGTTGCAATAAAACAGATACTAAGTGCATGGCAAATGGATTTGGGCAAGCTATTTAAATGCACAACAGCCCTTTTTTGCTTGTGATTTCATGAAAAACAAGGCTGGTAGGTGGCGGGGGCCACTCTCTCTCTCACACAGCACAGTTGCCAGCCATGGGGTGAGGTGGGGAAAGACCTGGGCCTTGCTGCCCAGGGAGACCTCAGCAGGTGGGGTGGGGCATGCACAGCTGTCACCAGGAACGATGACTTCCCAGGAGGCCATGGAAGGAGCATGGGTGACATGGGAAGTGTGGCCCCAGGGACAGGAAGGGCCACAGCTCAAGTGGTGGACAAGGAATCTCAGTATGACCCTGAGCAGAAAACAAGATGTCATGCACTGTGTGGTCAGCACCCATGGCTACAGGTGTTCCTGGAACTATCATGTCCAGGGCAGAAGTTCCCAGAGATCCTCTGCACTCTGTGAGACCCTCAGCAAGCAGCCCCTGCAGATCTGAAATCGGAGTTGCTGTCTGAGTTGATTTTCTACCTGGTCCCCTGTGATTCTGAGTGACCTACGAATGGGGAGCTGCACAGGTCTTGTGTAGCAAAGAGTTCTTGAATTTTCATTTTCTGTTGTGGAATGAATTTGGAGAACTAAAATACATTCTTTTAAACTCAGAGCCACTTATAGGTTATCAAGTGCAGAGGTCTTAAGGGCGGTCCCACAGCTGCACTGGGAAAGAGTGGCTGGCACCTCTCCTCTAGGCCTCTGCCTGCTGGGCTGGCTTCTCCACCCCTGTTGTTCCCACTCCCTCAATTTTCCTTACCGACCCTGGTTTGCGGGGACTTTCCCCGTCTCCACCTGTACAAGCCACGACCTGGCTCTCCTATCTGCAGGGGTTTTTGCCCATTTAAATCCTTCCCACCAGCCTACTCAGGAAGCAAACTATTACCAATGTGTGATTTTTTTATTTTGTGATTTCATTGGATTATCTCTCCTCTGATGTCTTTAGTAGAATCTTAGTCTCCTCATTCTGGAGCTGTCTAATGAGAAATGGCCAGGGGACACAGGGCTGTCCTTAATGCTGACACTGATGACATCAGAGGCAGACCCTGTCCTGAGAGGTTAGTTCTATGCATGTCTCATCAGGTGAAGCTGTTCTGACCAGAGATGCAGGCTGGCAGGGACAACTGCAAACTCCACATCTCCAATCAGTTTCTGCTTTTTAGATTTTTCCCATTTGCACTAGACAACAGTTTTATTCGTACCGTGTACTCTGCAGCAATTTTGGGAAAGAGGCTCTGGTTTCAGTTTCCCTATCTGTAAAATAGAAGAGATAATATAAATATTATAAAATATAAACTCTTTTGCAAAGACATGTGCATGGCTGGTTCATGTTTAACTAACCCCAAGTTTCCTGAAAAGGAAACTTGGAAAGAACAATTTCATAGTAACTGCATTTTCAATGAGCAGTTTGAAGTCATAGTTCGTGGAAGAGTCCTGCACCACTTGGGTCGCTTTCTGCTGAGTGTGTCAGCTGCAGGGGTAGAATGCTCTCTGCTGCATAAAATTGTGCATCTGCTCTGTCTTACAACTCCGTTCTCCAGGGTACGAGTGCCTGAAGCAGCCGAGTTAGCAGGGAAAACAGCTGTGCCGGTTCAAAGGCGGAGAGTAAGTGCATTTGTGCAAATGATCTTGCCAGCCCCACTGCCCTCTCCAAGAGAAAGTCATGCTCCAGGCGTCCATCCCCGAGGGCAGTGCCAACTGGTAAGGCTCTGGCTCCTTGAGTGGACTTTCTGTCTTGCGGCTTGGCAAGCTCAGGAGGGGAGGTTCCTGCTGCCAGGATACCAGCTGTGTGCCTGTTCACCGTGCTACGGAGGCGATGCTTTGCTTGCAGCTGCTTGAGATTTGCCAGTTAGAGTGAGGGGACTGTGCCTGCCTGCCTGGGCAGCTGCCCTGCGCGCTCGAGCTGGCAGCTCTGTGGTGGGGGAGGTGGATCAGGAAAGCAGCTTAATTTCTCACCGAAGGTTTTCTGTAACAGCTGAGGTCTGAAGGGACAGTAAGCCGGGCCAGAAACTGAGACCCTCGAATGTAGGGATCCCAGGCAAAGCCCCCAGACCACATGACCTTGAAGGGACCAGGGTTCTGTTCCATCTTATCGTCTTTTGAATTGGGAAATTGGCTTTTGTCCCATCTTTGCATTCCTGAGATAAAACCATCTTGGTCAAGAAGCGGTGGACTTTAATGTACTAGTCTTTTACTTAAGATCTCTGATTTGCATTCCCAAGGCCTCTGTGTCTTACTCTTTTGTCATTGCTGGGACAAATACCGGACACTCAAATTGAAGGAAGGAAAAGTTTATTTAGCTCACAGTTACTGGAGGTTTCAATCCACACTCTGCTGGCTCCAAGGCAGAGCGGCACACGGCAGAGGGCAGCCTTTCATGGCAGCAGCAAAGAGCAAGAGCACCAGGGAAAGGTAGCAGCGGCTCAAGCAGCTGGCTTCTCTTCCCACCTTACACTGAAATGCAAATTACCTGCCCCAGGGCAGCTGCCACATCCACACCCACAGTAATCAATCACAAACTCCAGAAGATGCCCCAAGACTGCGTGAGGCTTTGGGGGGACAACTAGACACAAACCATAACACTGCAGGTGGCTTAACCAGCATTGGACTCTTGCGTCTTGGGTGGCTTCTGTTTCCCAACAGGGTGAGTGCCTGTTTCTCACTGGCTGGCAGGGATTCCCGTGCTCCAATGTGAAGATCTCTCACGTGCAGACCATCTTCCTCGCTTGGCTCGAGGGGGCCTCTCTGCTCTTCTCAGGGGGGCGACTACAGCAGGCAGCCACAGTTACTTCCCATTTCTTCTTCGGCCTGGCTTTGGGTTCATCTCATGACTAGAAATCTTCCCCATGTAGTTCACCTTCACTCAAGGGCTCATGTTCTTACCAGGTGTCTTGTTTATTTAGCATTCCATCTGCTGTCCACTGGCTGGAAATGTCCCTTCTACCACACGGGACATATTTGGTTTCTGAATCCTATTTCTGCCACTGCCTGTATTTTCTAGATTCAGTGTTACACACCTCTAATTACTTTATCTAAGTGATTCTTTTTTTTTTTTTTTTTTTATTTGAGGAACCAGGGATTGAACTCAGGCCCTTGCGCTTGCCAGGGAAGCGCTTATTCCACTGAGCCATCTCCCCGGCCCCATCTAAGTGATTCTTGGATCCGTATTACTTTTAATATTTGTATTAATCCAACAATGGGGGCAAGTGCGTCAGTAAAGCCCGACCTGCCCACCCACAGCATTAGAATTTACGTCAGGTAGGTGGGTTTCCCCTGACTCCTGGGTGGGGCTGAAAGTGTCTCCATATCAATAACTTGAATGATCTCCTTTTCTCCCTGACTTTGATGACATACTCCTCCTGGGCAACAGATTCCCAGGGGTTCTGCAATGGCTCCCCAGGTGCATCAGACTGCTTGTGGATAAGAGTTCTGTGGGTGGGGAACCCCACACTCAGGACCCTCTGTGGATTCCCATGTTCAGGAGTGCACTGAATATTCAGAACCAACCTGTTTAATTTTGTTGACTCCAAAATTCTTCAAACTTGCTTGATGAAAGGATTCTTTGTGGTTATCTATTGGCACCCTGAAAAATACGGAGCACACCTCATCCAAGAATCTGAAATCCAAACTGCTCCGAAATTCGAAACCTTTTGAGCATTGACACAACATTACAAGTGGAAAATCCCCTACCTGACCTCATGTGACACGTCACAGATAAAATGCAGGTGCAGTACACTATTGTGAGGAAATCTCCTGGAGCCTGGGTACCTAAGATACAACGAAGCGTAAGTGGATGCTGTGTTGAGACTTGAGCCCCATCCTCAGGGTACCTCACTATGGGTATGCAGATATTCCCAAATCTGAAAAAGCTGGAAGCCGGAAATACGTCAGGTCCCAAGCATTTTGCATAAAAGCTTTTCAGCCCACACTGGAAATGCCAGTTGCCACGAATGCCTGGATTGGGCAAGAGGTGAACTCTTGCTCTTCTTGTATTATGTATGAGAGACAGAGTTTTGTTTTATAGCTGCTTCACTACTGCCTTAAGAGCTTTCTTTTGAGGGCAGAAAGACAGAACAGAGATGTATCTTAACTCTAAAGAAACGTCAAATGGTCTTAGGGTGAAATAAGTTATGGGTGCTAAACTGGATGGCTTCTAAATTTTCTTCTAGCCCTAAATATTTGGGGGATCTGAAGATATCAGGGGAAGTAACAGCGTAAAATTGAATTTCTATTTTTTTGTGCCCGTAGCAAATGGAGAACACGATTTTGTATAATAGGCATGGTGAAGCATCGCTAAATGTGCAGTCATTAAAAAATTCTTTCTTTTTGTCACTTTTTGTTTTGAAACAGGGTCTTGCTATGCAGTTCCGGCTGCCCTGAAGCTCATTATATAACCCAGGCTGGCCTGGAACTTGCAACAATCCTCTTGTCTCAGCCTTCTGAGAGCTGGGATTATAGGTGTGGGCCACCCGTCCGAGCTCATTATAAGCTCTTATGTGTAAGGGATTTTAAGTCATAGTTGAAAAAGACTTGACATTAGAAAACCTTTGGTCAAATCCCAATACTGTCCAGTGTCACCTGGGTAAATGATTTCAGCTCTGTGAGCTTCAGATGGGTCACCGATGTGTCATGTTGCTCTAGGCTTTAGATGATGACAATAGTATCCACGAACAGAAACAGTTTAGAGAAATAAAAGTTGGCTTAAAGTGACCATTAATGATGAGAGCTGGAATCTAAATCTAGAAAATCTATTGTCTTTGCTACACTCTTAAATGCAGAAGCCTGTTGAGCTCGTAAGAGTTTAATATGTGTTTTAAAATATAATTGGTTTTCTTTTACTTAACCTCATTAGGTCAGAGTCAAGTGTCCCTG
>NW_004524678.1:743004-763239 GCF_000260255.1 Octodon degus
TCAGCCCGCCCTGGGGGCAGGACTGGCACCGGCATGTGGTGCTGGTGATTGACCTGCAGTCCCTGCTCTTGCCTAAGCTTGCCGAGGCAGATGCTTTAGTCCTCTGAGCTACCTCGCCAGCCCCTGGAGCACTATTTGAAAAGGTCTGGCTGATGCTTGGTAGTCACTGCATAGCGTGGGTTGGCTTTTATTTTGGTTCCTTTGCTTCTGTACAGCACCAACTACTCCAGTTTGGCAGACAGTGTGGCATTTTATAGAGGACTGCTTGGGACCATTTCCCAGGTCAGGAGGCTCACTGCTAGAAACTCAGAGTCAGAGGGTGCACACCTCAGGTTCCTCTGGGGCCAGGAGTTGGCAAGGCTGCAGCTCTGTGACCATGGAGGTCACGCAAGGCAAATCTGGGACAGCCATGTGAGGGGAGGGAGTCAGTACTCTGCCCACAGGGTGGCAGGCACATGAGGGCATGGGACAGTGGCAGTGTCCTGGCTCTAGTCTGGAGGGACCTAGCACAGAGTGTGGGTGCAGTGGTATTTCCCGTAGAGAGGCTCCGGGCTGTGCTGCATCCCCTTCCTGGCTGGGTGGCTTCAGGGCTGGGCTGGTGGGTAGAGCGTGGAGCTCCCCGACACTGCTTAAGAAGTTCCTTTTCCACTTCAGTGAGCCGGAGTGGGTTCAGCTGCGTTAGCCCCAACTATTCACTGAGACACCATCAGGCCCAATGCTCGGCTTGCCGTCAGCAAACAATCTCTGCAGGCAGAAATGAAGGGCAGTCAGGAGGCTGTTGGGGCGTGCGTGCGCAGGTACGGTCAGGGTCTCTTACTTTCTCAGCATTGAGCCTGATCCCTTCTCACTTGTATCTAGGAGTTTGATCCAGAGACATTTCGGCTTCTGCTATGAGTTTTTCAACCAACGTGAGCATTGTCAATGTTAATGTCTCCTTCGGCTGGCTTCGGGGAACTTTAATAAAGCTATCTGGATGAGCTTTTGCCAGTGTTGGTGCCGCTGTAATTAAGAGGACAAGTTTGCTCCTTTTTCTTGTCACAAGGATATTTGCTATATGAGGCCTGATGTTAACTTTTGCATTAAAGCTGATGTCATTTTTGAGAAAACATGTGCTTTAAAGTTGTTCTATCTTTTGGGAACATTAAAGAGAGTCTCAGGAGTTTTTTTATGTATCCTTTTGTTGTTTTACATTAAAAAATTGTTTTACTGCTCATGAGGGTTCATTCAGAAATTGGTCCAAGTTACGATTCTGTCTTGTGGCAGCTGATTCAAGATTAATTCAGGGATGTCACAGCCTCACCTGCTGCCCACTCTGCAGGCTCTAGAAAGCTTCAAAGAGCAGTCTCTCACCTCATCATAGATCCATGTATGTGAGGTGGGAGAGTTGTAAATTGCGTCAAATTTTAATAGTTTTGTAGTTTAGGTGTCCCCTGGCTTCTTGAAGGTGAGGTTCTGAATACAAATGCCACAGTACATTCTGGATTTGGAATTCTACTCCGAGAGAGGGAGAAGTAGAGGTGCTCCAGGAGGAGAAGGCTGTGCCCTGCTCTCGTCAGTCTGAGGGGGGCTACCACTCCTGGCCTGTTCTCTACTAAAGTCTAACACCTACTGAAGTATAATGAGCCTTTTCCAAGAGCAATATCTGGATCCCAGAGTTTCAAGGTCATCTGCTTGATAATTTGGGGGAAGAAGGTTCAGGTTGATGTTAATTATGGGCAAGTTCACCAAATAGAACTAACACATGTAAAGTTGTTTTGAGAAGGTTAATTTTGCCCTAGAGGAAAAACAGTAACAACAACAAAACAACCGACTGCCCTATATTCACACATTCGGGTGTGCTTAAGGGTCTGGCTTATCTGGAAACAGGATATAGGAAAGATAATGTTGACAATCCATTTTAATCCTACCTCCAGCAGAGTCAAGTTTTGTGGCAGTTATCTTTGTCAAGAGTTAAGGATGAAGGGACCCAGGGAGATGGCTCAGTAGAATAAGCACTTCCCTGGCAAGCACAAGGGCCTGAGTTCAATCCCTGTTCCAGAGAGAGAGAGAGAGAGAGAGAGAGAGAGAGAGAGAGACAATGGAAATAAATATTAGTGTGAACTCTCAGCATATCTGAAATAGCCTTTTGCTCATTGGTCATTTCCTCAGTGCTTGCCTCTCGAAGATGCCCATGTTGGCCTGGAGTGGCCACAGAAACTGTACTGTGCTTAGTTTAGAAGCAGGCAGCTGATATTCAGGGCTGGCATGGACCAAAGATGCTCCCTTCAGGCACTGATTCAAGGGTTCTGAAGGCAACTGCACACCCACCACCTTAGGTTCCACTTCATAGAAGTGTGCTTGCTTAGCAAAAATAAGCGTTTGCCCTCTAGGAAAAGAAAAGTAGAGCTATTCTTTGTGTTTTGTGGCATCAGGGTTGATATTTTTATTTTACTGTACAAAATAAACTCGATTTAAGGATTCAGACTGTTTATGTCCCAAAGCTGTTAACATGAGGTATGTTAAGTATTACAATATTCGACTTTTTAATTTTCTATTAGGATTTGGCTTTGTGCTTTCCCTTAAACTTGATTTTAAAACTAATATGTCTATATCTATATTATTATTGAACATGGTATGCATATGATAGATATGTAATATTAATAACTTAGTGTATGCATCTTTACCCTATTTTTGTAAACTGGATGTTTGGATATACTTAACTGTGTACACTTGTGTTTATATATGTGTGTACTGAAAAATCGTATTCAGATTATATTTTCTGTTCTGTAACAAGTGTTTTTATAGTATAACCTACACAGTGGCCCTGTGATTAATGAACTGCGTTTGTTCTATGATCCTGGGAGAGGTGACGTGCTTGTGCTCGTGGTGAGAGAACTGTTGTGCTCGTCTTCACTGGATTCAGAGCTTACAGGTAGAAGCAAATTTTTCTTGAATGCTTCTATGTGGGAGCCAAACTGTTCATGAGCAGAAGCATTTGCAAACGGAGGCATTACTGTATCTCAAATACTTTTTGTTTCATTACGTACTCTTTTTGGTAAAAATATAATATTCTGTCAGCACATACTATACTTAATTAGGCCTTGTTTAATGCTAGATATTTTGTTGCTTTTGAGGTGTATTAAAAGTGCATCACTGACTAGGTTCTAGGAATAAATTCCCAGCAATGGAGTTAGTCGCACTAATTGTGTATGCAGATTGCTGTACCTTGCCCTGTGACCTCTAGAGGGTTGACTGAACTGTACTGTTGCTGTGTATGGGTTGCTGTCTCTGCGCATACTGGTTTATTTGGTTATTACTGCTTTTACACTTTTAGTCATTTGATAGGCAACAAAGTATTTCATGTTTTGATTTGCATTTCTGAAATGTGATGGCCTTATCTTCTACCTTCTGAGTGCTAGAAACTCCTCCTTTCTCCTGCTTGTTCTAAAAGCAGTGACCCCACAGGGTTTTAAGTACACGGAAAGTGGTGTGAGAAAAGTGAACAGAGACTTCTCAGTTCTGTGGATAGCCAGCTGATGAAAATTTCCTGTATATAAGCAGCATGCAAGCTGCTTCTTTGTTAATGTAAAATGGGTCACTTTATCTAGTATCATTCCTAACATAGACTGTAGAAACCAGTATGTGATCAGAAACTTCAGGGGGCAACTCTGCAGGGATTTATTGGACTTCCACTTCAGATGTCTGTGACCTGGAGGATGGGAGAAGGCTGGTGAATCCTGACAGCAGCTAGCAGCTTCCAAAAGGGACGCAGCACCCATCAGAACCTATCTCTAGTTCCTGCTTCCCTCATAAGCCTTTGATACTCTCTCTCCCTCTCTCTCTCCCTCTCTCTCCCTCTCTGTTTCTCTCTCTCCCTCTCTCTCCCTCTCTCTTTCTCTCTCTCTCTCAGGTGGAGATTCAAATGCCGAACATTCCTGCACAATAGAAACTCAGGTGTTTCTGCCCAATACGGAACCAGAGGCATTGTGAGGTCAGCTCTGCATCTCCTGCTGGGGCTGAAGTGTTGGGAGGAAAATCATTATTCAGTTGTGTCAAATAGTGAAATTGTAGACTATGCAAATGCACTCCCACGCTCTAATGGCCTGGACATGTTTGCCTTTGATAGAGCCGTGAGATATCACCCACAGCCCTCTGCCAGGACTCAGACTGGAGGCTAGTGTATGAGCCACCACCACATTGGGATACAAGAGTAGTCCTTGCTCTTATCCTAATGTGTGACATCTTACTATTTTCCTCCACTGTCCCCCAGTTACACACCCAAAGCAAAGTCACTCCCCATCTGTGTTCTCTTATGCATATCTCTGTTTTGGCATCAGTTACACTAAATCCTCATAATAACATTTCCATCAGTCTGGTCCGCCACCTGGATACTAGACCACAAGTGTCCAGTCTGCAGGCCTCACGCCTCATCTGTCCTTCTGAGTCCAGCTCCTCACACAGTTCTTGATACATGCAAGCACCAATCTAAGCTTCATTATACAGCAATAAACCCGTGAGCCTCCAGGTAGTCTGGATATGTGCCTCAGGCATAGCTGAGAGTAGCTGGGGGGAATAGGCTTTGCTGGACCTGCATAGCTTGCCTTAGACCCAAACCCCACAGCCCATTTCAAGCCTGGGGACTCTAATTGTTCACAGCCAGTTTTCTCACCTTCATCACTATTGAACTACCACAGGAGCTGTGTTTTACAAAAATCTCTATGAGATATATTTGCTATTGCTAATGGGAAGGGAGCAGATATTATGAGAATCTGGCTGTGGATGGGGTTCAGGGATGAGTTCTGGATTATTTGTAACCTCAAAGAATAGGGGACTGGCGCAAGGAACTGCATGCTCTTCTGCTGGTCATCTGGGGGTGGGGGAGCTGTGTTCTAAACATCACAGTATGCTGCCCCAGGGTGGCTCTTAGGTCAGCTGGGGAGTCTGCTACTATCAATGTGATATTCTTCATTCCTCCGAGAAGCACAGGATGATGCCTGTTGTATAAAATCTAACATTTTAAATTTACCTAGGAAATAGCTTTAATAGCTCAAATAAGCGATTAAGTGATTAAATGTGCAGGGATCATTTGCTTTAAAGCAGATGAGCAGCTCTCGTTTGAATTAGCTCATGTCAGTCATGTCCATGTACTGAGTCACGTGAAGCTTTCAAATGTTTCTTTTTCATAGGAAATAGACAAAGATGATTATTCTGTACATCTGAGGATGTAGGAGAGGTTCAATGGACATACATATGTGTTTCAAGGTCTCAAGCATGCAGCGAGATAGTCACTCTACTTTCCTTTTGGTCAGAAAGACAGTTTGGTTTCCTTCTGAGTGTTACGCATGCCCTACATAAAGATGTCCTCGTCAAAAATATATGTGGAACCAAGAGAAGCAGGTAACTCTTGTTTCAGGGTCGACTTTCTGTTCTGAGCAGGAGAACTCTCACCTCAAATTACACAGGGCAACCTCTCCTTCTGCAGATGGCAGCCGAGTTAGCGTCACTCCGCGTGTGGTTCTTATTTGGGCGGGCGGATGATTTAAACAAATTCGAGTTGTTTTCCACGTTGGCGTGTGCTTTGATTTTGGCTCAAGTTTATGCCATAGTTACTACGTCATAAGCATGATTTTGTCCTTCTTGTTAGCCTGTCAGCTTTTTTGGACGGAGCAGCATTACTGCGCAGGAAGAATTTTTGAACTTTTAGATTAGCAGCCCATTTCCCATGTTGCGGGGCCCCATAATAGGAACTTTATATGCTCTAAGATATTTCTTTTGAGCAAGGGTATGGGGGGGTGGGGACGGAGAAAGAGAACAGATGGAGCTGATAAAAGACAAAGCGAATACCTTAATTATTCGGCAAGCCCGTGTCACTTTTAAAGCAAAGTCCTCTACTTTTTTAAAGAGAAGAAATCCTGATTCCACGAAGAATCCACTGAATCCATTCCAATTAGCTACTGATTGCTTTTCTTTATCTTTTAGAACCCTCTCACACCCCACACCCTGGCCTCTGATCTCTCAATTATAATATCATCTTTCAAAGGGAAAAATGTAGAACAGTCTTTTGTAGTTTTGTAAAGTTTTACAAATTATCTGCCGGTTACAGATGGAGGCTATTCATAAACTGTGGAAAAAAATAAACTGGTAAATTCAATAAATGGAGGAGTTTATTTCAGACTAAAATGCAGATTGGATTGTACTCTACCAAAGCAGGCATGAAGGTTTGACCTAAAAAAATAACAAAAAAAGAGCAGGTTATAAATAGGAAAATGGCTAAATAAATTATGTTAAGGGTGCATTTATGTTAAGGAATATTATACAAACTTTAAGAAGGATGGTATAAATGTACTGAGTTGGGGTAGCTAACTCCGAGGTCTGCCAGGTCAGGTTGCATATAAGGGTGCAGGTTGTGGGAGCGTTGGGGGTCCCATCAGAGATGGCAGCTGTCACCCAACTCCTATTTTTAATGTGCTCCATGGGAGAACTGGAGATGATATTGCTGAATTTCTTCGTTGGCTTCAAAACAGACAAAGCTCTCTGGCACAGCATGAGGGAAGCGTGCAGGCTGGCAAACACGAGGCTGCCTGGTCTTCAGTCCCCAGCACGGAGAAGGAAGGGAGGAAGTCAACACAGATTTTTGTATGTTGAAAAAAGTATTCAAAGGATTTTTGAACTGTGGGCTACCAATTTTCCTGTACTGACCTAGAACGTGTGAGACAAACTATCAAACAAAAGAAAGTCAGTCACTCGTGCATGATAGCATAGTATGATCGCATGCAGTGAAATAAGACCTCCTCCTCCACTGCAGGTGGGTACATGTATGTACAGTGTATGTTTGTAGACACTCAGAACTACGTTCACAAGATACTCTCCAAATTACTAACATTCCTACTGAGGAGAGAGGCTTATGACGTGCATGTACTGCATGGGAGAGCGCTGTGCTGTGTAAGGGATGTTTTTGCTGTTATTCTTTATTCTTTTGTTGGCATTTTAGAAAGAGTAAAAATATTTCATCCATTGCTTATATAACAAAAACTCTTAAAAACTGGATTTTAATGTTCAATTTCCAAATTTGTACCCACTTTTCTTGTCATGTTCTTTTAAAGGATGTTTTGTTTTGTGAAAGAAGGAAAACACTTTAGAAGCCCTTGCCTCCTCTAGTCACAGGGCAGTTCGTGCTCACTCTGACATTAGCAAGTCTTTAAAGCCCCTGCAGAAATGCAAGCTTATTCCAACGCTCCTCACTGGGTGCAAGTTTGTGATTCTGAGAAATATTAAAAGCTAGTTGGGCTGGTGAGATGGCTCAGTGGTCTAAAGCACCTACTTAGAACAAGCTTAGCAAAGTACAGGGACCACGGTTCAATCCCCCAGCACCACATGCCAGCCAGCCCCGCCCCCTGGTGGGCTGAGCTGGCCACACACACACACACACACACACACATAAATAAAAAGCTGGTGATTCTTTTTAATTTTGATGCATAACTTTATTTAAATGTACACTATATTGATTTTGTTTTCTCTTGATAAATTGTTAGCTCTTGGGTCATTACGTGGGTGCCTATCACCTGGATTGCTGAAGAAACGCTACGGTCCTAGTTTGCCTGTTCTGCCAACAGAGACATCCCATGACTGCAGCTGTCCTGGGAATGTGTTTTATCCTTGAGGTGCTGGATGGATCAGGTGCCAGAGGTGTGTTGCTGTTGCTGGACAGGCCACTCAGAGCGAAGCTCCTGCTCATTCTTAGTTGCTCCGTATCTGTGTCAGTGCGTCCTGGACGGTGACAAACTATTTAGCTGTTACCCTCTAGTTCTGAAAAAGAGAAAAAGAAGAAAAAAATATGAAAGAAGGCTTCTTTAGAAGAAAAATAGCTAGGCAAACAAAACCATTTATTTCAAAATTTTTTTTTCAGTACTGGGGATTGAACTCAGGACCTTGCACTTGCCAGGCAAGTGCTTATTCTGCTAAACTATCTCCCCAGCCCAAAACCATTTATTTCTAACGTGAGGAATATAAGATAGAAATACCAAATGTGTCTTCATACCTTTGTGCAGTTTGCAGTTGTCCATCTGCTGTGGGGCTTAGAGTTGAATGATTCAAAGACAAAGTGGTGAAATTCTATGTAAGTTTAGGCTGTAGGTAAACTCTTGAAAACTGCGGTGTTGACACGAACCCAGGGCCTTCACTATTCTAAGTCATTGTTTGAAAACACGTTTTCAAACTCGGTACCAGAGTGCAAAGCTTCGGCCCCAAGTCCGCACTACTACTGGTCATTAAACAAAGGAAAAGAAAACAGAACAGAACAATCTCTCCCAACAATTAAATGCTTAAATAATGTTGCAATTCTTATTCCTGTTTGTTTTTTTTTTTCTTCTCACAATACCAAATTGTACGAAGGAATTCCATTTAGGTCTTCCTCCATGTAAAGGGAAAAAAATGTGAATGAAAACATTTCATTCAAAAATATCAAGAAATGACCCAGGAGAGAGGTGGAGGGGCTGCACCATCACACAGGGTTAACTGAAGAAGGGGAGAAAAGAATGCCCGTGCAGGGTGTCCCTGCCCCCTCTCCAGTCTGATGCAGTTGCGGGACTTGGTAAAACTGCTGCTTTATCTTGGGTGGACTGCGGTGGGGTGCAGGCCTGAACTATTTCGGAGGAACAGCCACTCCATTATTTTTGCCAAGATTACCTGCTTCAAGTGAAACCTATCCGGAACCCTCGCTGACCTGTTCGGTATCGTGATGCTGATAAGCGGCCACACTTCCCCGCGCTGTATCCTGCCTTCTCTGGGATAATCTTTCCTTCTGGATCTTAATTCTGCTAACAGCACCCTTGACTGGCTGCCAGACAAACACAGGCAGGTGAAAAATGGATGGCTCCAGCCTGCCACTGATAACTTCCAAAGGCTTTTTATTCTCAGAATTCTCTCCGAAAAATACAGGGGGACGGGCTGCCGGTCAACCCCAGGGTCTTGTTTGGCTCTGAGTGCAGCCACCTCGCTTCCTGCTCAGAGCCTGTTCCTAAAAAGGCAGGTCTCCTTGGTCCCCATCCGATTGACCTTTTCTTTTTCTTTTTGTACCTTTTTACTGTTTAAAAAATTTTAGCAAATTGTGTGTGTGTGTGTGTGTGTGCACAGCTAGAAAACCCACAACAATGTACAAAGAAAAATGTTCTTTTTCTTCTTTCCTCCAAGTGGTTAATCATTGCAAATAGTTGGATTTGAATTCTTCCAGACTTTTCCTACACGCATAGGAATATATGTCTATTTTTCTTCTATTTAAATGGCAGCAAAAAATAATACCAGCCCATTCATGTCCTGTTCTTGATATATTATGAAGCTCTTTTCTTGTACTTCGAAAAATATTCTTTGTTCTTGCGTAATAGCTATAAGATACTCCATGTAATACCCATCACACAGTTAATGTAACCAATCTCCTATCAATAATCATCTGTATTATTTTCTCTCTTGTGGTACTTTATGTGTAATACACTTCAAATTTCATTTTCTATTGCTGTTAACATGTTTGTGTCATCACAATTGGTCGGGAATTACTTCTTTCTGCATCAACTCCTGTAATTTTTCTGTATCTTGGTTTTCATGTTACTTAAAAACCAGGAACATGAGATGTTGTCAAATTAAAGGTAGAACTAGACAAAATGATTTCCCATATGACTGGATAATGCTGATTCTGATGATTAACGTTGTTTAAAATGCAAAAACAAATGGGCATCACAGATATGCAAATCAGATTTTCAAAAAAAAAAAAAACTTTCCTGGTTTCTTATCTGTGAAATGAGTTATACAAATTTTTTTTGAAAGCAGCTTTTTTCTCCTTCCTATGCAATCAGTATCGTACACTGAACAGGACTCGCACACTGAAAAGTGCTGACAACAGCTTATCAACTTCTTGCAAAGACTCTGGTCAGCCCACAGCCCAGGCAGTGGAAGAAAGCAAGAACTTGGTTGCTACAGAATAAAGGGAAGAAAAAATTATTCAAGATTTCTTGGTGATTCTGAGACCCTCAGACCTGGGCACTGTATCTCACAATGTGGTGAAATCCATGTCCGAGTAAGACCCGTCGAGTACCACAGTAGTGATTTAGGTAGAGCTTTGGACACATGATTATAAGGTAAGTCCTACTGAGGGGGCCTGCCATGATTAGCTTTGCTGGAATATATAAAAGTATCAACTGTTCCTGCAGGGAAATCATTTTAATAGATAACAGCATGTTGTACAATGTTTCATCAGTGATATTTAGATCTAAATTAAGAGCAGTTGTGAGATGGGTTGCCGATTTTTCTTGTGATAAAAGGGGAGTAGTGCAAGAAATATAGACCAGATGTTATCTTAATCCAGACCTCATGTAAAAAAGCACACGACGGAACAGTAATAATAGTCCATTCTACCTGTTTTTAATTTTCCTACTCTCAGACACCCCCTGCGAAAAATAGATTAAACCAACACATCATTTATGCATCAGTGCTAGCCTGGGATTTACTCTATGTGCAGCGGACAGTCTGAACTTGGCAGCCATTGGTTTTTGATGAATGTTTTAAAATGCTCATTTGACAGTAGCATTTCAGATGAAAAAGAAAAGGCAAAAACCTCGGGCAGTCAGTGGCTTAGAAGAAAAGCTCACAGTTTGGGGATAATCCAGACTTCAATAAAGATTCTTAAATTCATTGCTCCTTGACTCTGGGCTACATGATGTGTAGAAAATTTATAGAAAGTCAATATCTGAAAACCCTGTAATAAGAAACTCCTCCTGATTTTACAAAGTGCTTCTAGTCCTTCTGCATGCCTCTACCTTCGGGGTGCAGTGTGAAAAGCGTGGCTTGGTGGGTGTCCGGAGAGTGATCCTGTTTCTAAGGTGGCAGGTGGAGGGGGCCATCCAGTGCTCCCTAGGCGGGCGAGGGGCTTCTCAGTCTTGTCTTTATCACACATGCCATCAAATGTCTCTGTCCTCTGTATCGTCTGTGCTTGGCACAGGCCAGACTAAGCGTGGCATGTGGTCAAACCCATGAGAGCTCTGTGGCAGCTCAGAGGAGGGATGTTGCAGGGACCTTACCCGGCAGGTGGCCCATGGGATCCAGGGTGGATGGAAGGAGGACCGGGAGGAGGGGGAAGAAAGGCTCCGGGGACCTGAAGTGAACATCAGTGTGGCTAGGGGGACACTATTCAGCTTCAGTTTTGCTAGCATTTGGACATGGTGGCTAAGGTCAACCATTATTTAGATTTCTTTGTTTCTCACTAAGTTGAAAAATCTCTATTTTAATATGAAATTCCTGGATTTTTAATTTTTTTTTATTTTTAAAATATTTTTATTGAAAAACAAATAGCAACGAGACAATTTCACAACTGATTACTAGTACATTTTCAATAATTAATACATTGCATATTGTTGTCTTAGTAGTTATTCATTGTACAAGATGCAGACCTGATGTCCTGTCTCAAACGCTATTTGAACAAACCTCTCTATTCATTGAATTAAGAGAATGGAGCTGTATATCTAGCCTAACTATTTTGAGTATACAGATACAAAATGGTTGTTCATTTGTATTCCCATTTTTGGTTAGTTTTGTCAGAGAAGGGCATTCCATTGTCCTTTAAATATTGTGGGTACATGAATTCAGCAAAATATCCCAATAGAGTCCAGTAGTCCATAATAGTAGTGGGTTTTCCGTAAGACTGTCAATGCCTTTTTTTTTTTTAATGTGGTAAAATATACTGAACTTAAAGTTGACCATTTTAACCAGTTTCAAATGTACAGTTCTGTGACATTAACTATGCTGACATCTCCAGAATTTTTTGCATCTTTCCAAGTGGAGTGTCTGATCTTATCATACACTTACCCGGCAGTCCGTGCATCCATTGGTCGCTAGCCAACACCCGTCTGATCTCTCTGAATTTGTAATCATTGAGGATAGGTCCCTTCCTCATAGAGAATCCTACAATATTTTGTTCTTTGGGACTGTTCTGTTTTAGTTAGTGTACTGTGCTCAGGGCTTGTCTATGTTGTTGCAGGTCAGAACTAGCTTCCTCTTTACAGATTGAATACTGGTCCATTGTGTGCAGTGCCTGTGTTCTTTTCTCCATTTGTCCATCGGTGGAGTTTGGGCTGTTTTCACCTTTCGGCTATTGTAAGCAATGCTGCTATGGATCCCTTGCGATCTTAAAGGGTGTGCTAGTCATAGGAAGCGTGTGCTCAGACTCCACTGAGGCTTTGGACAGCCAGGTGGTGACTTGTGCCTCTCACAAAT
This sequence comes from Octodon degus, assembly GCF_000260255.1. NCBI lineage: Eukaryota > Metazoa > Chordata > Mammalia > Rodentia > Octodontidae > Octodon > Octodon degus. The sequence goes on from NW_004524678.1 coordinate 755,242, forward strand.
GTGTGGCAGCCAATAACACTTTTCCTCTAATGCGATACAGGCATACATTGAAAGCGACACCAGAGCAGTAATGTAATGGAGGCTCTGATAGGCCCAGTGAGCCAAAGCGGACTGGACTGTCTTTCTGGGCATACCCTGCAGAGGGAAGCTGGGCTTCTTCCTTTCTGTTTTCAGGTGCCAAGAGCAGTTATTGTGTCCAGGGACCATTCAGAAGACCCGCAGAAGCAGCCCCTGTCCCTTGAGAAGAGCCTTTTTTCATTGGCCAACACAACACCCCTTGTTATCTTTTTCCTGGGGGAAAACTTTTGAAATGATATTTCCAAATGATTATTTCCATTTTTTAACTTCATGACTGAGAAATAAGACTGTGTAATAAGAAAAATGAGCCTCCAGGGGCCGCCCGCACAGCCAGACCTCAGCAGGGGGAGTTGTCCCAAACGGCTTCAATAGGGATTACGACTTGGGATTGACTTTTTACAAAATAATTAACCTTCTGATCACCAGTGACAGCCTAAGGGCATTTCAGTGGCCACTGTTGTTTTAATTGCTGTGGTAATCCAAGTTTCAAAAACTGCTTTTTCTTAGCAGAGTCTAAGAAAATGAGGTGTTTTTTTTTTTTTTTGTCCTTTTGAAAAAATAAGAAGAAATCACTGCATGTTTTCCTAACTCTAAATTATCAGTAAAGATATATTTTATTCAGTGCTGCATCACCAGAGCTGACCAGAAAGGCCTTTGTCCTGTGGCTGTTTGAGAAAGATATCTAAGTACTGCCTGGCAGAACTGTATGTGTCTGTGATAGGATGCCATGAAAAGAGTTTTAAAAATGATGAAAACAAAGTAGGGCAGGCAAATCACAGCTTGGTTTGTGTGTTTTAAATATTCTTTCTGAAATCTATATTCGCTTCTAAAACAAAGACTTAACAAAAATTAGCTCTTAATGTAAAAAAGGCCCCATCAGTAGTTGGAGCCGAACAAGGGAGGTTAATACTGAAAGAGTGTTATTAGTAATGACCAAAGACCTTTAGCCTCCTGTCCAAAATTCTGTTTTACTGTATAGTATGGGAATGTAAACTCTATCATGTTGGGCTATTTAGTAACTTATTAGTGCCTTCATCTTTTCATCATTTGACAGGTGGAAGTAGTAGTTCAGTTTTTAGTTTTAATTATAAGGGATTCCAGATGTAGAATGCTACACAAATTAAAACCAGAGCCCCTTGGATGTCTTTTCAAAGTAGGCTGACTTCAAGGTATCTGCTTTTCATTTCAAAATGTTATTAAAGCTATTACTAAGAAATTCATAGTCTTAGCCTGTTCCAATAATTGACACCTTTAAAGTGACTAAACAGATTGAGAGTGTGCAGAAAAGTCAATTTGTCTTCAAGAATGACCCTAATCATCTATTTCCATAGAATGGATGAATCAGTGTCCTTGAAATTAGCCCGGGAGTTGATGAATTAAGCTCCCCCTCCTCCCTGGCTTGCAGATTGCAGATTTACCTTTGTCTTTCTTATTAAAGTTTACTTACAGGGACTTGCATTTAGCAACATAGACTTACATCTGTGCTTACCTGAGTTTTTGGGGGGCATTTTGCTTTTGCTTTTGCCTCCTGAAACAAACACAAGCATTTTCATGGAAACAAAGCTGCAGGAGCCAGAAGCATTTTGGTTTTTATTTTCCTTGATAAGCAGCCTTGGGGCCAGTCTGAGCTGCAAAAACTTTGCATCCTTGCCCTTGTTCTAGCTCGCTGTGCACCGGCTCCCCACAGAAGTGGCTTCCTTAACAGTGGAGATTTTCAGTAATCGGTCGGATAGCTGGCTGGGCTGATAAATTCGAGAAATAACTTGTTTGTTGTAAACCGAGCCTGTTTCTGAGGCAGAAATGTTAGGCTTTTATCCTCTGGAGTGTGATTGAAAGGGTGAGAAGTTAATTTGGCAGTCTCATGGTTTCATAATATTTCTCCCCACCCTCTCCCGCCCGCCCCGGCCAAGCGTCGCGTTGTGCCTGCCCCAGTACAAGGCAGGACCGTGACCCGAAACGGAACCCGTCTCCCCAGGGCACATTCTGAGCAGCAACAGCTTGGCTCGAGTGTTTCTTATGAACAGCCGTCCCGAGCACTTGATCTAAATCATGCCATTTCCTTCACAGCATGGCACAGTTAACAAGTCAGTGCACCGACACCATCTACAGATGGCAGTTCAAAAGGTGCGGGTCCCCCCAGCAAGATAAAGGGCAGAGAATGCAGCCGGAGGCTCGGGAGGGCTTCCAGCCCTGATGAGACTCGGGGGGCTCGGGGAGGGGTACGTCAGCTGCGCCCTGAAAAGGCACGCGTGTCCTCGCGGATCAAGCCTGCACCAGGAGAGAGATGTTATTGAAGTAAAGTGCAAACAGCTTGCAGAGTGGGGAGGCTGCCTTTCAGCCCGCCTCCCTGCCTGGGAGCGAGGGTGGTGACAGGGTACAGCGCGTACCTTGCTCCATTTATCTGTAACTTGGGCAGGGAGGGGGTTGGCAATTTCCTGAGCAAAGCCCCCCCCCCCCGCGTCCAAAGTGTTGGGGGGGGGCCTCAGGGCAAAACGCACGCATCTCCCCCAAGCTCCCAGAGAGTGCCCCATCCCCAGAGGTCCCCGGCCACCCTCTCCTGGGCCTGTGCTGCTTCCCGAATTGCATTAGCGCTAATGTCCAGTGAAGACTCGATGAGACATATTGGGCCTTTAGACTTCAAAACAAGCCTAAATTGGAACCACATTGCGGGAATACTTCTTAGCTAACATTTATATTACTTCAGTTACCAAATCCAGACTAAGTTCCCCAGGCTCGGCAGGGGAGGACATAATATATTAGGAAGGAAGGAGGAGGGTGTGCTCCTCGGGCCTCCTTTTATAAAAATGTATAAAAACTTTCCTCGCACTAGTGAGGCTATGACTACAAGACCTGAAAATGTGAATTTCCAGGGGCAGCTGAAGGCTGCTCCCCCAGGCCTGGCTGGGTGTCTGGTGTCCCCGCAAGCAGGGGGAGTGCCTTGTGCACCCCAAGACTTGGACTTGCTGCCTTGGGAGAGCCAGCCAACCACCCCTGGGTCACCTCTGTAAGCAAAGAAAGCCTACTGGTGGGTGCTTGACCAGGACTTCCACGCTCAGGAGAAAGGAACGCAGCAGTCATGTTGTTTGTTCCTGAGTTCTGCCCATGAAGAGCTTTCCTTTCTGTGCTTATTTGAATGTGAACTTATTGGTGTGGATGACATATCCGCAATTTAGAAGTTCCAACAGCAGGATGGCCTGAGCAGGGATAGAGATGGGGGAATGCCCGCTGACTGTACAGGAGGAAACCAAGTGTTCAAAGACAGACTTGGGCAATGATGTTGCTCAGCCTGTGGCTTACAAGGATCTTACTGTCCCCTGACCAACAGTTTGCACCAGGATTTTACTTGCCTCCCAAATTTATCACAAAAGAGGATGGTGGGAGGAGGGGGAAGAGAGGAGGGAGGTTGAAAAGTAATCAGCTAGACAGCTTGACGTTCTGGTGAGGCAGAGGGAATTTAGTTCTAGCTGTGTCCAAGTTGGGCGAAGGTTTCTTGGTGGGTCTGGCCTATGAGGGTCCCTAGCAATGCTCCCCGGTTGCACCCAGTGACACATCATGCTTCTGAAGATCTTCCCACACAAGAACAGTTCTGCAGTCATGTACTGCTGTAGCTTCAGAGATTCTCTCTCTGAACCTTATTGCTACTTGATATCTGAGGCTCAGGTAGGACTTTGGAGAGAAAGCAATAGTTGTACACATCTGTGGTTGGATAGTATTTGTTTTGTCCCAGGTTAACATCACACCATATACCTTAGATTTGTTACCATTGGGGGAAGTCTTGCTGGTCAAATTCTGTCTTGGTTGCTTTTCTCTCCTTGCTGGGACAACATACCTGACACCCAGAATTAATGAAGGCAAGGTTTATTAAGCTCACAGTTAATGGAGGTCCATACTCAGCTGGCTCCAAGGCAGGATGGCACACAGTAGAGGGTAACAGTTCATGGTGGCAAAAAAACAGCCAAACAGCAATAGCAAAAAGGGTGGAGCAGCAGCAGAGAGTAAGCCTCTCTCCCTTATACTGCACTCACATCCTCTGTCCCAGGGCAGGTGTAGCACTCACCCATAATCCCAGCAGCACTCACCCATAATCCCAGCATTGGATCATGAATTAATCACAAACTCTAGAACCCCACCCCATGCCTGCATCACGCTTTGGAGGGACATCTAGACACAAACCATAACATCTCCTATCTTCATGTTACTTGGAATTTCTGCTGGAATGTGCATAGAAATCATTAGTTACTCTTGGTGTTGATGAGGCTTTCAGGAAATGCATCTATGTATTCATGGAAGTGAATACAATGCTGTGGTCATCACGTACTGTCGAAATCCTTGTTAGCAGTTTGAAAGGCATATGTTGACTTGCCATAGAGAACTGAAACAAAGTGAAAATACATTGAACACAAACCATCACTATGGAATACTTGTGGGGAACACAGAAGAGAATAAGCATTGTAAAGACAAACAAAATAATGATGAAGGTTGGAACTCGCATTGTTTTACTGAAAGCATCAGCCTAAGGGACAGTGCATTTACGTCACAGGTGAAGCCTGTGCTGTTAACATTCTTGGAGGTGCTCGTCGGAATCTCCTTCAGCTGTGGTGTGGGCAAGTGTCTCCCACAGGTCATGGGCTAAAGGCTCAAGGCTGGAAGTATCAGAAGTTGGTGGAAACAGGAAGGAGGAGGACCTGAGGAGGGCTTTAGGTCAGGGGGGATGTACCCCCAAGACGGACAGTGGGACCCTGATGTCTTCCTCTCTCTTACCTGCTGTGAGATGAATGGATTTTCCTTGAAGATGTGATCTCGCCTATGAGCTGCCTCACCACAGACTCAAGGCAATAGCGCCAACCAACCATGGACTGCACCCTCTACAGCTTCCCTCTTTTAAAGTGGATAAAGCCTCAGATATTTTGTTATAATCATGGAAAGCTGACAAACCTTCAGAAAGTTTAGTTTGTAAACTGCTCAGAAAACAGCTTAGTTTTTTCTTTTTTTGAAAATGTGTTTCATACTGGCATTTGGCTTTTGTCTACTTCCAACTCCGTAATCTGTTAATCTTTCATTTACCTGATTTATAAGTCCTGATTCCAAATGAGCTCTTCAAATATCCAAGTACAGCCTCTAAGAATGAGCATTTTGTTTTCCATTGAGACCATTCATGAGAAGAAAGCCTCACCCTTGAGGGCAAATGTCTAAGAGAATGTGCACCAGTATTTTGAGCTACAGAAGCACATTATACTTTTCGCTATTCAGAAAGAACATCGTGTTCTTTTGATCATATTTTCAGTTAATGGCAAGGCAAATAGTGCATTAAACAGAACTGTAATAAGAAGCTTTCAGTGATCCTTGACTTACCACATGTCTAGATACATTCTTTATTGTTGAGAAAAATACCTGACACTCAAAAGCCCAGGAGGGGAAGATTTGTTTCAGCTCACAGTGTGTAGCGGTTTCAGTCCATAGTTGGCTGACTCCTAAGTAGGGTGGCATGGCAGAAGCAGATGCAGAGGAGAAATAGCCCATGGAGTGGCAGGCAGGCAGAAAGCAGCAGCAGCAGCTGCTGCTGCTGCTATAATAAGGAGTCTGCCTTTTCTTTTTATCCCATGTGAGGTACAGGCTTTTGGGTGGTACTATTCTCACCAAGGATGGGGCTTCTGTCTTCAGTAAATCTATTCATCAAATTCATTCAGCCACACCTAGGACTAGGTGGATAAACCCTTAATCCCAGTATCACACATCCTAAACTCAACCAGCTCTGGAAAGCCCCTCCTATAAGTGAAGGAGGCTTTGGAGAGACATACAGATCCAAGCTATAACAACCATGTACCATGTGTCAGACTTGATGCGATTTCAAAGTACAATATATATTTTTTGTTAGTGCCATTGTTTACATTGTGTTTTCCCCTTTGTTTCATCAACAAAGAAAGGAAGAAAAGAAGGAAGGAAGGATAGAAAGAAAGAAAAAGGAAGGAAGGATGTAGGAAACTATATGGATTCAACAACATTGTTCACTCCGATTCACATTCTACACTTCTCTTCCTATGGCATGTGACTGGCCCCTGGCTTTAATGTTCTCAGGTGTACCTTTTTGATTCACTGACATTGACCTTGCCAATGTGCTGTGCTCTGGTTAAGTGAGTGTAGGGATAAGTAGAAGCCAATAGAACTGTTCCAGTGTACAGGCTTTGTGAAGCATAAGCAAGACACATGTGTGCCACGTAACAGCAGTTCAGTTAGTGGTGGACCACATGTAGCCAGTGGTTCCACGAGACTAAAATGCCTGGTAACCTGATACCTGCGTGTCTTGGCTAGTATGAGCCACAGTTCGATGCTCCCACAATGATGAAATCCTCTAACAGTGCAGTTCTCAGAATGGACCCTTGTCCTTCACAGACACCTGCTTGCACGTTTGTAGGTCAGTTTGTATTGAAGCTGTCATGGTGACAGAATAGAGATATAGTAGACATAACCCCATCATACATCTCAACAAGGCAGACAAAACTTAAGTGAGTAATGTCAAGCTGAAAATTTTAATACCAGCCATCCATACAAGACTCCTCTAAGGAATTATTTCTAGCAACTGTGAAATTAAGAAAGATATTTAAAGGAATTTCACAAGAAACCAAGTTTGTGCCTTGTGCTTATAGAGGGAATAATTTTGGGTGGAGTACGCTCGGGGAAGTTCATTAAAAATGACTATGAATCTAGGTAACATTGGGTTGAAGAGAGGTTGGCAATTTAGTATGGTAGAGAGCAGGTATTGGCAGTAGTATTTGTAAGGCAGGCCATATAGAAACAGTAAAAGTTACATGGTAATTTCCAGTGCAGATGGCAGGAGTAATTACCAAGTTATCTATAGGATAGCATATAAATTTGAAGAAAGGAAACATCAATTCATCTTTTACTGGGTTAAGACGTGACTTTTATAGCTTGGGTTCAGAGATTAAACTGATTGGCTATCTTCATACATCTTTTTTGTCTCTCCTCCACCATCACTTGTCTTTTCTGGTTCTTATTAAGAAAAATGGGCTGTAAGTAAGTGGCTTCTATTTTTAATTTTTTTTTATGAGTCTACGTTTGCACTCCTTCTGTGAAGCTGATCCATGTACCTAACACAGCTTCACTTCTTTTTCATGTCGGTTTCTTCCCCTCTCCTCTCCCACTTGAGGGAGATCTTTCTCCCTGCTTCCTGTTATCTGCCTTTTGTTTTATTCTTCATTGATGTGTTGGGATTCTCATAGAAGGGAAAGAACGTGATAGGTAAACTTGTGTTTCTGATTTATTTTACTTTTGATGATGGTCTCAAGTAGCATCCATTTTCCCACAAATGACTCACGTTTATCTTTCTGGCAGAGCAGTACTCCACCGTGTGGAAACACACCACTGTCTTTATCCACTGTCTGTTGAGGAACGCAAGGGCTGTGACTAAGCTTTGGCTATCATGAGTTGTACTGCTCTATACATGGATATGCCTGCACTACTGTAATACGATGTCTTTAGCTCTTTGGGAAGATACCTAGAAGGGGAAGAGCTGAGGCAAAAGGAATTTCTAGTTTTAGTTTTTTGAGCAGTTTTCATACTGATTTCCACAGTGGTTGTATTAATTTATATTCTCACAAAAAATGTAGAAGGGCTCCTTTCTCGCTGAAGCCTCAGCGACTTTTATTATTGTTTGATTTCTTGATGCATGTTCTTTCTGGAGCAAGATGGAATCTCGGTGTTATTTTAATTTGCACTTCTCTAGTGGCTGGGGTGTTGAGTATTTCTTCATGTGTTCACTAACCATTTGTGTATGCTCTTCTGAGAAGGGTCTATTCATTTCACTTGCCCAGTTTTGATTAGATCTTTTATTTTGGAGATCTCTTTTTTGAGTTCTTTATATATTCTAGAAATTGGTGTTCGTTTTCTCTCTCTCTCTCTCTC
>NW_004524678.1:763586-766377 GCF_000260255.1 Octodon degus
ACATTCTGTAGGTTGTTTCTTTGCTCTGATGGTTGTTTCTTTTTCCATGCAGAAGCTTTTGCATTTTATGTGATCCTGTCTGTTGTTTCTTGGTACTATTTCCTGTGCAAGGGGGCTTCTGTTCAGAAGGTCCTTGTCTCTGTCCATGACTTTATATACTTTACAGTTCCCAGTATCATATTTTGGTGCCTCATAAAGACAAAGCTCAAACTCTTGGGTGATCCAGGACAGCATATGCGTTTCTCCAGTCATCTATGTCTTAGTCTTGGGGAGCAGAAAAAGCTTGAGGAATTGAAATGAAGCATGGTTGGTAGATGATATAATGAGATGGAAACTTCCAGATCTTTCTCTGCTCCCTCAGCTTTGCTTCCATAAATAAACAATATATTTTCTCTATTCCAGGGCTGTTACTATCGCAGTATTCAGATTTATTAGATAAAATCCCATAATACATCAGAGTCAAATATCATTCAGAACATTTGCTTTGGCCTGCTTTGGGAAGAGATTAACATTTTTTTTTTTTTTTTTAGAACCGGGGATTGAACTCAGGTCCTTGCATTTGCCAGGCAAGCACTTATTCTACTGAGCTATCTCCCAGGCCAAGAGATTAACATTTGAACTGATACACTGAGTAATGAATGCATCCCTTGAAATGTGGCCTTGTCCATTCAATTGTAGCCATGAATAGACAGAAAGAGCGACATCTCTTCAACAAGAGGAAACTCTTTCTGTCTGATGACCTTTGAGCTAGGATGTCATCTCTGCAGATTTTGCTCTTATTTTCTTCTAGAATTGCTTGTCAGTTACTTATAATCTATCTATCTATCTATCTATCTATCTATCTATCTATCTATCTATCTATCATGCACCCATCCATCATCCATCCATCCCATGCCCTCTATTTCTCTGGAGAACCTTGCCTAATACAATCTTCAAGTCCTTACCCTCCCTAATACCCAGGTAGTCTCCCATAAGCCTCTTGTGTGAAGAAATTCTGGGGCCACTCACTGTCCCCTGCCTGGTGGGAACTTCCTAAGCAGCTTCTTAAGTGTAAAAGGCAAGAGTTAGAAGAGAAAATAAAATTCCTTTATAAAGAGTCATCACGTATCTATTTCTATTATTTAAACACTTTAAAATTTCACCTTGTTAATATCTTGGGAAATTTCAAGTTTTTCCTCAGGGTGTATTTTCTTGCCCAACTTGAGTGTTTAGGAATATTGTCAAGAATTTTCCAGAGAATGTTTCCACTTTGGCAGCGGCCCCCTTTCCTGGTTGCCCTCTGTGAGTCAGATGAAATATTTGTCTCATTCCAAATTACTCATTTGCTTTGTGGACCTGCTTGTTGTGGTGACCACAACATTTGTTGGCTGCTGAAGAGTGTTTTTACAGGGGAAAAGGGGGGTCAGAGGAAGGGGAAAGAAGTGGCCTTTAAAGAAAAGGAGAGGGTCAAAACTTATTTGAGGTGAGGGATATGCCAACTGACCTGTTTTGATCATTTCATAATGTACATGTGTAACAAAATGTCACACCAGACTCAGAGCTGTATACTTTCTATAATTTATTAATTATAAATTATTTTTCAAAGGACAAGTTAAAATTCTTTGGTAGAAAAAGAAACAGCCAAGGAGTGGAAATCCATTGCCTATTTTGAGTCTTCTGCACATGGAATAGGAGGAGAGGGATGCTTTATTTGGCTCTCAGAGAAAGTTTCCCAGGACTTGTGAAACAAAAATAGAGCCATCAGTTGTCTTCTCCCTTGTCAACTGCGTGCCTTTCTCCTCTCTCTTTCTTCGTGCTCACATTTTGATTAAAATCCAGGATTTGCAATCTTTATCCCCGGATGTGGACAATCTCTCCTGCTGCAAGCACTCTTCCATGTGGAAGCGAGAGGGGCTGGGACCTTTTGATTGGAAGGGTGGGCCACTCTCGTAGCAACTGCACCCATCCTTCATGGAATCTGGAACTGGGAGGAATGCTTTTGGTGCCTGCTGAAGGACAGCGTATGAGCAAGATGTTCCCCCTCCTAGTTTTATCAGAGGTTCCTGTAAAATATAATTGAAACAAACATACACTATGTTTTTTTTTTTTTTTTTTTTTTTTTCCTTGACACATCCCTCCTTCCACAGAGCTGAATCAAGACTGACAAAATCAAACTCTGGCTCCTACATTCTCAAGGCAGGTAAAGAACTTCAATGTCTGTCTCCAGTTTACTAGTGCCTGTGAGAAGCATGGCTTTGCAGGGCAGGCCCAGGCTCCTGCAGAACCCTCCAAATTTGGCCTCTGCTATTTCTTAGCCATGTAAGCTTGGCCGGGTTATACAGTTTCTCTCACATATGGTCACCTCATTAGTGAAATGGAGATAATACTACCTAGCTGATGGCATCCTTGTGAGATGTCACCCATGTTGTGGCATCAAACATGTTCAACCAAAGTCACATACTATATATCCAGATATATCTATTTGATAGCTACTATTTGAGTTTTGTTGGAAGGCCCATCCCAAACTCTAGCTCAGCACTAACATTGTATTTTTATCTCAAGGAACCATAACTTTGGATGCAAATAGCTAAATTTAAGTTCAGTTTCAAACAATTGTGTTCATGAATAGTGGCTTTAAAGGCGTGGAAAGTTTCATTAAAACATTCTAAATTCCATACCTAGGTCCAGCCATCCCATCAGGGAGAACTAAACCAGAGTTAGTTGGATTCTCTTTTGCTCAGAGGGTGAAAGGAGTTTTGTCTGAAGTTGTGAGGAAAAAGGACTTATCCAGCTGCGACTGGCTTAGGTCTGG
>NW_004524678.1:766792-768173 GCF_000260255.1 Octodon degus
AGCAGGAAACTCTCCACACACTCACCGGACCTGGGCTAGGCTGAAGTTGCGAGGAAAAAGGTAGGAGGGTCTGGTGGTGCAGTGAAGGGACTGGTGATGTCCCAGCTTCCAGTGTTCGAGTCTCTTCCGTGTGGAAGGGAGTGCCTGTGTCTGAGAAAGACAGTTTGATATGGGAGTGGCTGACAAGTGAGAGAGACAGCAAAATAAAATAGAGCTGTAGAGAACTGTTGCCTACTCCCAAGAAGAGACAAGAAAAGAACAGTACAGAGCTCTCAGGGGCATAGTACACTGAACAGATTACCAAATGACATTGATCCAGAGTGAGAGGCAAACCGAGAAAGACACAGATAACTTGCACCTCAGTGGTACATGCTGCCACCCAGGCACACATCCAATCGCTGTCCATACATGATCGAAAGACATGAAGTCCTGCTGTAGACCCGCAAGCATGTGAAATACACACTTTCATAAGAGGGTGCTTTGCTATCACCGATGTGAGGTTGCTTTTATCTCTAAATAATAAAGATTTCATTTAGGGGGGACTGCTTTTATTTTTATCTCTTAAAATGTCTGTTCAACATTTAGAATTTCGAGTCTTACAATTTGTATGCTAGGCAACTAGATTAATAAAGGTGTCATTGTTGTGATAATTGTCCCAGCTACCTTTGGCACCATATGTTCGAGGAATTACTATTAAAAAACACAACTGGGTAAAGTAGGTCTAGCCCTACGGCTGGATATATCACCAGGTTGAACTCAGGAGTGTTAGGCTAGTGGAATGATTATGAGCTTCTTAAAATGTTTTAAGCTCTACAAAAGCTAAGATTTATTTGGCCTCCAGTACTTTTCATCCCTTGACCTTTAAATTCTGATGCAGTTTAGGAGAAATTTCCTGCAGGCTTGGGATTCATTTACACTTAACTCGTCCCTGCAAGGTTTCTTGAGAGCTAGTTGGTGTTCAGTACTATTTGGAGCCTATTTTTCCTTTGTACTGGGAAGCTTAATCATGGTCAGAGTAGATGAACTTAAACCCCACCATGTTCAGGGTTGCTGAGAAGCTTAGAAGCCATAGTACTTCGGTTGATCCCACATTTAACGAAAATGTATCTTCCCCCCAAGCCTGTGGGCCTTGTGCAAGCTCTCACCCTGGACTTGGCAGTCTGGTCTGCGCGTCCCTAGGCCGCGGCCGGGCTGTGCATTCTCACACAGTTCCTTTCCCCTGCTGCCCTCTGCCTCTCAGAGACCTAATGCTTTTGGTCTCAAAATACATATTCTGCTACTTCTGTTCTTTTATTCAGAAATACAATTTCTTTTTTCTCATCCTCATCTACCAAGAGTAGAAATCCCAAATCCCAAATATACTTTTTTCCCATCTTTGTGT
>NW_004524678.1:768874-770144 GCF_000260255.1 Octodon degus
TTAGATATTCCTGCATATAGGTGTGATGCCTGCCATTGGGCCAACCATCCTGGGACCCTGGAGGGGCAGGTCTGAGGAAAAATATGATACACCGAAGACTTCAATTCTGGGATTTTTGGTGGCATTGTTGGGCCACTGAGTCATCCGAGCCATTGTCCCTTAGCACTTGCTTATGAATGATAAAGTTCCCTGGGTCAGACTTTCTGCTCCTTGGATCTGATTCACTTTCTGTCCCGTCCAAGTCCTCCTCGGTTGTGTGAGAATCTGTAGTGTCTCAGGGTGTTAGCTGCTTCCCCACTCTTTCGTGTCCTTTGTCTCCATCACAGTTTACCCCAGCAGCGGTTGTTCTTTCACTTCTCCTAATGCATCTATCCAAAATTTCTTTTATGCCCCCTGAGCCACTAAATCAGTCCCTCCCTTTAAATCTTACCCTGTAACAGGCCCTTTCTTGTCAGTGCTTGATTAGCTCCCTATGATAGCTCACATGAAGGATGCTCTATAAAAGTGAGTTATGCTGCACTGTGTTATATTGCTCCGCTTCAGGGCCCAGTAGGAACCATGGGAAACAGATGAGCACAGGGGTCAGAGGCCCAGACTGCAGAGGAAGCCTGCAGCGGGACGGCAACTGTGACCCTCCCAGGGACACATGGAAAAGCTCCAGTAGTCGCCAGACTCTCTAAGGTATATGCTAGAAGTAAAACACTAGTTTATGTGACAGCCTGGGTGCCCCTGGGATGAACCGAGGAGTTTCATCATTGTAGATCATAGAATTTTAAATAAGTGTGATATTCCAGAAGCTGAAACAGTCTTTGAAAACAAAATACTTTATAAAAGCCCAAGGATGAGGGCTGTACTGGATGTGTGCCAGGTTCAGCCTTTGTTCCCAATTTTCCTTCAACTCAGAGAGTCTCTTTGTAGGAATTGGGCCCAGTTAAAAAGCCTTGACTGACAAAGTGCCTGCTTAGGAAAGCACAGGGACCAGGGTTTGATCCCCGGTCCTGCCTGCCTCACAGACACCAGCCATGACCCTGGGACATGCTGAGCCAGTGATTAAGTCTGGGCATGGTGGCACAGGTCTGTAATTTTAGCGCTGGGGAGGCTGAAACAGAAGGATCACCATGAGTCTGAGCTGCACAGTGAGACCCTGTACGAAATACATTATTTTTTTTTTTTTAAAAAAAGGGCCTTGATTCCGATCCTGAAAGCTGGAGTAAGTTCTAATCTGACCTGCAAGGATTTGCTTGGCTGGGTGCTTTCCAGTAGGACACTG
>NW_004524678.1:770984-790583 GCF_000260255.1 Octodon degus
CACTGCTGGTGGGAATGGAGACTGGTGCAACCGTTATGGAAATCAGTGTGGGGATTCCTTAAAAAACTAGGACTGGAAATCCCATTCAAGCTAGCTATCCCCCTACTGGGAATTTCCCAGAGGAACTGAAAATGTCATATCATAGCGATATATTTGTACCTATGTTTATAGCAGCAAAATTTGTGATAGCCAAATCTTGGAAACAACCAAGATGCCCATCACCTGAGGAATGGATGAAAAAGATGTGTTATTTTTATACAATGCAGTATTACTCAGCTATAAAGAATGATAAACTTGAAGCCTTCATATTTAAGTGGATGCCACTTGAAGATATACTCATAAGTGAAATAAACCAGACCCACATGTGTAAATATCATGTAGTCTTCCTAGTATAAGAATTCAAAAGAAAAAATACAAATAGAAAAGTATAACACAATTAAAAGGAAAATGAGAACTTGAGGATTGGACAATGAGAAAAGAACAAGGAGAAAATCTGGGAAACATAACAGGGGCAAAGCCATATGTTTATATGTACAAGATGGGTAAGGCAAAGATCCTGAGACTCTGCAGCATGTTTTTGAAACTTTAAGTTAATTGATAGGATTTTCACCCCGACCTACTATATATGGTGATACCTGTGAACTAATCAGCTGCACTGAAGATAACAATGTATAATGGTAGGGTCATGCCTGGAATGCCTGCCATTCTGGTCTTCTAAATACGTACTGCTTGTCATGACATACCAATTACTGCCATACTGTCTCTCAAGTAAATGTTTGTTTAAAAAAAAAGGGGCAATGAATGAAAACAAGAGACAGGAAAAAAAATGTAACAGGACAGTCCTGCTATAATGCTGTATATGGTTAGATTTCTTAATTTCTGTGTAAAATTATGTAATTGTTTATTCATATTTTTTCAATTTTTTAATTTTTTAAATCTTTGTCTTCATATTCTGTAGGGACTTAAAGTTTAACATATCAATACTTGATGGAAAATGCCTGTTCCATGTTATGCCTAAGATATTTGATATTCAGACAGATAGTTAGGTTAAACCCAACTGCATATGTTGTAGGGTAATAATAAGCTTATCTTCTAGAGAGTTAACAACCTAAGCTTGCAGATCAAAAATTAGAGAAAAAGAAGGGCTGCAAGGACAGCCAACATTTGGCCCTAGCCTTTCAAGTTCAGTGAAGACTCAGGACATAGGAGAACCTATACTGTAACATTATGTAACTCAGTTGTGTCCCAAATTTTCTGATCAAGGAGATGATGGGGGCCACAGAAGAATGTGACTGATGATGTAGAGTGTGCCTAAGGAGAGTCACATGGAGAGAAAACATTCTCTCAGGCTTTCACAGAGAGCAAATTGGTCAAGCAATGGTCGTTACTCATCCACATGGCTGACACTCACAAAGGATCTACAAACTGCAGTATAGGGTTTTGGGTTAAATCCTGAGGGAATTTGACGGCCTTCTCAGACACATAAGTTACATTTCTTGTTGTATAGGTCTTGCTTTATCTTGGTCTTAACCATCCAGCAGAAAATTATGAAAACGAAGTATAAAAAGTAAAGCCACATTAATATGCTGAGCTGTAAAAGGCTCAAGTCAACAACTTTGGACATTGCTAGTCTTACGGAAAACCCACTACTATTATGGACTACTGGACTATATTGCGAGATTCTGCTGGATTCAAGCACCTATAATATTTAAATCACAATGGAATACCCTTCTCTGACAAAACTAACCAAAAAAATGGGATAGAAATGAACTACCCTTTTGCATCTGTATACTCAAAATAGTTAGGATAGATATATAGCTCCATTCTCTTAATTCAATGGATAGAGAAGTTTGCTATATAGTGTTTGAGACAGGATATCATGTCTGCATCTTGTACAATGAATAACCACTAAGGCAACAATATGCAATGTATTAATTATTGAAAATTTGCTAGTAATCAGTTGTGAAACTGTCTCATTGATATTTGTTTCTCAATAAAATCATTAAATAAAAAAAACAAAGATTGAAAATACTAATATTCAGGGGGCTGGGGAGATAGCTCAGAGGCTTAAGCACCTGCCTGGTAAGTGCAAGGTCCTGAGTTTGATCCCCAGTACCAAAAAAATGAAACAAAACTAAAATACTAATATTTAGGGCTATGGTGCCCATCTATGGGTGCCATGTAATAGGTGGCCAATGATATTAGCATTTTGCCTTCCTTTCTCTTCCTCACTGAAACTGACATTTCCCCTGCTTTTATAGATTCCTTATATCACCTTTAAAACCTTGTTGGAAATTGTATTGTAAAACGTTATTTGTCTTTGAGATGCTATCCACACTTGAGAGTCATTTATACATCCCTCCCATATTATTTGTATGAAAATAGGGTCAATAGTTGGGATAGTTAAGAGTGGAGGCAGAAGGGGCCTGGTTAATCTGGGCTTTGTTTTCCCATGGATCATTCCATTTCAATATTATCTGTTTGTTGAAGCCGTGTTGACCATTGAAATCCATGTGGTCAGAGCCCAATAGCAGAGCCCTTTGGACACTTCATCATGTGCACAATAAATGTTTGGGAGCCCTACTCCCCTCAGTTCAGCCTTTGCCCCTTTATACCTTCACCTTTCTTGCTTCTTCTCCTGTTCCTGGCTTGAAGCCCATCCCTAGATCTTGGGTTGGACAGACCCTCCACATTAATCCCCACATGAGCACTTGAACATGGTGCTGTGTTTTCACTCAGACCCTGCCTCTTGTCCTGCATTCCTGCCTGATTTGGCCTCTGAAGCCTAACCCTGTAAGCTAAAGTCTTACTCTGATAGCTCTTCATCACAGGCACAAAGTACCTGAGAATAACAACTTAGAGAAGGAAGATTTCTTTTGCTCATGGTTTCAGAGGTTTGGGTCCCTGGTTTGGGGGATTCACTGTTGCTGGGCCAAGATGAGGTGGAGCATGAGAGCAGAAGGCTGTGGGGGCCGAAGGATGCTCAGCTCATGGTGGTCAGGAGCCGGAGCCAGAGACAATGCATGGGGAAGCGTCCTGCTGCTGCTGCTTTTGCCCTACACAAGCCTTTAGCCTATTGGGCGGGGCCACTGCTCACATTCAGACCACTCTGAAGCCCATGTGATTGTTTCAAAGTGCTTTTTTCTTGCTCTTATCATCAGATCCTTGGTAGAAAAAAGCCCTCTCTCTTCTAGGTTTAGGCAAATTAAATCTGATCTCCAAGTTTCTCTTTTGTGAGGTCTGTCTGGATCCAGTATGTGAGACTTATGTTGGTTATCTCTTTGTCTGGCTTTCGCTCTTTGAAACCACACACCACCACTACCACCACCACCATCACCGCCACCATCACCACCACCACCATTTGGCTTTGGTTAGAATCCACAATGACATGGACTTGGAAACACAGTTACTCCACTTTCCAGGTGAATCTGGGAAAGCTTAATTCTTTCAGATTTATGCATCTCATCCATTACTCCAAATCAGCGCAGTTTAAAAGTCCTTTCTGGTTGAGTTTTGGTGGCTCTTCTGTTTTCACTTCATCTGATTAAAAATGTGAAGTCGAGTTTCAGGTGATATTTTAATCACTAGACATATAAGAAGGCTAATCTGGTCAGTGTTTTTCCAAAGAGGAACTTTCATTTGTCTTTTTGGTCTTGGTCCTGCTTGGAGGGACTCAAAGAAATATTACTCAAAGAGGGCAATTTCCTACTGTACAAAATCTTATTTGCATCTCATTTGTGTATCTTGTAGCCACCCATGGGTGTGGATGAAGTGACAGAAACAGCAGTTACTCAAATGTCTCTTGCATTTGTCTCCATCTCTTGGTGCAAGAGCCTTGGCTGTAAGCTTCCATTCATGCTCCCCTGGATGTCTCAGGAGTTTTGGGGGAGGGTTTCCCACATGCCTACAGTCAGCCCTTCCATCCTGCCAGGCAATGCTGGGAGCCACTGGTCCCAGGGATCTCCATAGGGTTACTGATGCTACATGGATAGGCACCCTGCTTCCATAGCACAGGTGTTGGAGGACTTCTCCCACCTCACTGGGCACTGCAGGTGGCTCTACAAATCCCTACTGCTCAGGCTCACATCTGCCCTAGGGTGTGGGGGGAGAGACATCTGCCGAGCATCAGGATCTGCCGCTGCAGAGAAGCCCTGGGACTGTAGCCCTGGGATGGCCACAGCTGTGAGATGTATGCTTTTAAACCTGGGACAAGTCCTGTGTGGTGTACCGTGTGAGGCAGAGTCCTGGAAAGTAGGCTGCTGCTTATGATAAAAAACTTATTAGCATTATTTATTCATGATCCTAAATCCAGTGAGTATCTGAATCAGAAGATAAATTCGAATGACAGATGTGAGATTGATTGCAGGATCACTACTGCCTTGGTGACTCAAGCTTTCTATGTTAGAACCGCCATGCCTGGCTTTGTGCTGTCATATACAAATGCAGGAGCTGCTGAACTGGCTTTCTTATTGCTTCTCTGATGTGCCAAGGGATTTTCAAGGATGAGAAAGGTCCAATTCCAAATGACTTACACAATGAGGAAAACTCCCCATTTCCCATCAGGAGGGGCCCTGTGCTTAGGCAGTTCTGCAGTTGATCAGGTCACAGACCTAGGTCCTTTCCTAGATCTAGGATCTAGGTCCTTTCCTAGGTTGCTCTGTCACAGTCAGAGCCTTGGTTCTATCTGCAGACTAATTTCCTTCATAGAAGATGGCAAGGATGTTTACAGCTATGAGAACTAGTGGCAGAAGAGGTTGCTTCCTCTTACACAGATCTTCGTGAGCAAGAAAACCCTTCTCACATCCCCACCCTGGTAGGCCTCCCTCCTCTCACTTGATGGAAGTTCATCAAATGTTCACAGCAGAACCAGTCCCCAGCAAGAGGAATGCCATTGGAATGGCTGGCTTAATGGAGCACAGCTGGGTGTCATGTGTGGCTTGCCCAAAGAAAACCTGGGGTCAGAAGTTCTAGGTAGGTCATCAACAGCCTGCTATGCCTGGGGATGACCAGCTGTAACTCAAACCTGTGCTTCAAACAAAAACCTGTGACCATATGGGGTGCTTAGTCTTTCTACATCCCACAATTCCAGTGCCTTAAGGACAGCAGGTGTCTTGACGTACAAAGAAATGGAGAAATGGACTGGTTTTACCTGCACAGGCTTGAAAAGAAAATGCCCTACGTCCTGTGTGTTCCGAAAGGGAGGGAGAAGACAGGAAGGAAAGAACTCAGGAAGGACAGCGGGTGTGGGCAGGGACCAGGAAGTGCAGGCTCTCTGTGACACTCCTGGAGGCCTTGTAAACCTTAGCTTCTCCACAGAGAAAATTCTAACAGCCAAGCAGGAAAGGGCTTTGAGGCCTGAGGTGATTCTGATTATCTTCAGGAAGTGCAGGGAATTTCTTTGACTTGCGAAGAACACTTCTTGTATCCAGGAAGCCCTCCACATTTCTCAGTGCTGTCTCTCCCTGCAATGCAACCATCTCCTGACCTAAAGTCCCTGCTCTATGTATTGGACAGGCTGAGCTTGAGTTCTGTGTTCTACAGACTCAGCAGGCTTTTGCGATTCACAGTCTCTGATCCTCAATTTAGCTAAAGCTATAACATACTTCCCTAAGAAGTATGGATTCAGCCAAGTAGTGGGTTCTGATTAAATACTTAACATACAGTTTTACAAATCCTTTTCAGCTAGTCTTCTGATGGCTCTGGGATAAGGATGATGATGTTGTAGTTAGTTTTGTGGCATTAAACAGTAGAGGCTTTCCTCTGTTCTCACTGAGTGGTAGGGATAGCTGATAGTAACATTAGCTGTGCTATTTAGGATGACAGTATTCCTTACCTGTAAAGTGTACATCACCAGTGCCCTGGGTATATCTTCTGTGTTCAACACAAACTGGCTTCTCTGTCTTCCTACCAGAAAAATGTTCTGCTGTCTGAACATAAAACCATAGCAAGTGAAAGGACCTACTTGAATTATGAAACACTTGCAAAAATATCTGTAAACTGGAGATACTATATATATGAAAAAGAATATAAATATATATTCATATATAATGCATGATACCACATGGTGCTTTTCTCATTCATCATACCCTGTGTTTTAAGTTGTGCAGTCAGGAGAGTATGGCTGCAGGAGGAGTGCCCTCATTGTCTGCCTTTTTGCGTGGTAGTCAGCACAAGCTTTCAAGGCCTCAAGGCCAACCATCACTTCTGTGCTTCAGACCCTAGAAGAGTTTCTTAGTCTGCTCGGTGGAAACAAAACCTCTGCTTCTTCTTTGCTATTCTGCAATCCCAGAGCCTAGAACAACATGTTGCCCACTGAAGTTTAAGACAGACTTTGTGAGGAAAGGAATGAAGACCAAGAGCCCCACCCCAGCGGTGGGCCCAGTCGCTGCCCCTTTCCTTCTCCCTGGTCTTCACTTGCTCTTTACAAACTAGATGTCCTAAACTGCTGCAGTTTCAGAGGCTGTGACAGCTCCCCTTCAGGCTTTTCCTGGGCTGCGCTGACTGCCTCAGGTGCAGGCCCTGCTCCACATCATCCTCCACATGCGCCAGTGTGGCCTGCTGGATCTTCTTGTCTTTTGTGGTTCTGCTTTAGATGTCACTTGTATACTGTGCATATTCCTTGCATGCCCCACGCACAGGCTCAGATGAATCCTGCACCCCTCCAGTGTGACCCCACAGCTGCCTCTAGGGAGTGAGGTCATAGTGTGGGTCACAGGCTATTGACTGAGTTGGTCTTGTCTGTCTCATCTGCTAGCCTGTGAAGATCCCCAGGGTCAGGCTTAATATCCAGTATTTATTAGCTAAATAGGCAGTTTGTAGCTCACTCCACTCAGTGGATCCTTGAGGAAACCGGGGTCCTGACCAGCCAGTGTGCTTTCCAGAGCCCCTAGTGACTTCACCTCATGGGAGCTGGGCCTTGAGTTAAGTCTCCCAGCTGTATTTTCTTGGCTGTCTCATCCCCAGATGTAGCCAATGCCCCTCAAAGGCAGAATGAGTATAAATTAACATTTGAAAACATGGTTTTGAACCCAAGTAAGCATATCATTAATTCAAAAGGCAAATACAAAGGATTTTTTTTTAAAACAAAATCCTTGGTCCGAAAAAAAAAAAAAAAAATCCTCTGTTATTTAAATTACCCTTGTCCTTGTTTCCTCCAGCATTCAGAAGCTGCTGAAGTAGAGCGACACAACAGCTCGCTTGCCCAAGCGCCTGGGTTGCTGTCTGACAGCCAGAAGGTAGCTCCACTGGCAGACGTTGATCCTATCACTCAGGTTTTTGTTGCATTGAAGTTAAGGACATCTTTGGCTGCAAGGCTCCTGGTGGAAAGCGCCATCCAGAGAGCATATCCCTTTCCTCAGCAGTGGCAGCCAGCAGCACACGTGGTGAAAAAGAGAACAAAGGAAAAGTGGACCAGGAAAAACAGCAGAGGCTTTGAAACCCCGAGGCCCCGAGCTGAGTCTTCCTTTACCACTTGGCAACCCTGGGCACAGTGTTCTCTGTGAGCATTTGTTTCTTTGTCTACAAAGTAGGGCTAGCAGGGAAGCTCATGGAAGGGTCAGCACACAGCCGGTGTTGAATCTAGTGCCTGGCTGTACTAGGTCCTGTTCTCTACATAAATGTGCTTTTTTTTTTTTTTTTTTTTTTTCATGTGCTTCTTGAATACAGCATACTGTTGTATCTTGTTTTTTCAGAACTGGAGATTGAACTTAGGCCTCTGTGCTTGCCAGGCAAGCACTTATTCTACTGAGCTATCTCTCCAGCCCCTAGATGTGCTTGCTCTTTGGCCATCATTTTTGCAGTGCTGTTTTTCCTGCACCAATATAGCTTCATTGCTGCGCCTGTTAGGTGCTCAGTAAATACAGGGTGACTCACGAATGTAAATGAGACACAGGATCACTGCACCACTGCAATTTTGTTCTCAAGAACCTGAGGTTACTGTCTCTTCTTGCCTTCTCTCGGAATACACGTGGGGGACCTGTTCCCTCATGCCTTCTAGATGTTATCTTTATACACACACACACATTTACTTTACAGAAAGAACTGCTGTCTGGTTTCATGATAGTAATAGTCTTGTAAGAAGGATCAACAACTTTCTCAACAGAACACACATTCTATCATTGGTCTTAGCTGAGATGGTTGACAGGATTGATCAAAGAACGGGGCCACTAACGTCCCTGGTGGAGTCAATTTAGGGCTTTCCTTGGAACCCAGACATATTTAGCTGAGCACAAATTAAGAATCAGTAGGGACCTTAGAAAAGCGGCTCAGTCCCTGTTCCATAGTTTTACCCGTTTTCCCTGGAGGAAGTACTAATACGGACGTGCTTGCTCACCACTCGTACACACACCGCTCTCTCCTTATGCTAATACATATTATGCTAATGCACATTTTTGGCATAGCGGATGTGCTATCTTATGTCTGTCCACCAGTAGCAAGTTGGTAAGGCCGAGGTCTTTGTGTTGAAGCTATGCTGAGACTTTGAAGGAGTACAAAATGCAATTATTGATCAGTGGTGTGAGTCATAATGCCCTCTGATTCTTTCTCTTTTAATCACTCAGGAGTAGGTATTCTCCCTGTGTCACCAACTGGGGTGGGGCACAAGGAAGCCTGTACAAGTTCAGAATGCCTGAGTCAGAATTAGCATAAAACCTTGCCGCTCACCTCTTGGCGAGTAACTGCCTTCTAGATCATTGCATTGGCAGGCTTCCTTCAGAGAGTGTAAAGGCACTATAATTTCAAGTCAAAACAATTTGTTTCTTCTCATTTTTTTTTTAAAAAAGATGTATGTAAAATGGAATGCTTCTAATAAGCCATGAGACAGAGAGGTAACATCATTGGGGAGAGTGAAATGCAGAAAAAACAAAATCATTTAGCAAATGAATTGAAGCTAGTCAGAATTTCACGACATTGAGCCCAAACATGACACAAAGGTGTATGTGTCCTGTGGTGTCTTTAGTAAGGGTCATTAAGCACTGGGAATCTTTCCAGCAGTGGATTTCATTAACAGTAACCGTGCACTGAGCATCTGAGGCTTGCCACCTAGAAAATCAACACTGTGCAGTGTCAAATGAAAGTGCTTATTGTTTCCTTGCAGGGTATGTACAAGATGGCCAGGTACATGGTCCTCTGCAAAGGGACAGTTTTGAAAATGTAAAGGATATCAGTATAATACTTGCCTCCAGAAATGATTTTGGGAGGATTACTTCCTTTCCAATTTCATTGAAGAGTTTGAGGAGTATATGGATTATATCTTCCGTAAATTTCTTATAGAATTCAGCTGTGAATCCATCAGGACCTGGACTTTTCTTTGTCAGTAGGTTTTTATTTTTTTAATTACATTTTGGATTTCATTGGTTGTTATTGGGCTATTGAGAGTTGTTTTTTTTTTTTAATTTTTTTTTTTTTTTTTGCGGAACCGGGGATTGAACTCAGGCCCTTGCGCTTGCCAGGGAAGCGCTTATTCCACTGAGCCATCTCCCCGGCCCCATACTGAGAGTTGTTATAGCTTCTTGATTCAGTTTTAGTAATTTGTACCTTTCTAGGAATCTGTCCATTTCTTCCGTGTCTTCTATCCTGTGAGAGTAAAGATTCTCAAAGTAGCTGTTGATAATCTTCTGAATTTCCACTGGGTCTATGGTAATTACACCCTTTTCATTCCTTATTGCTTGTATTTGAATTTTTTCTTTCCTCTTTTTGATGAGGTTAGCTAGGGGCTTCTCAATTTTATTTAATCTTTCAAAGAACCAGCTTTTTCTTTCGTTAATTCTTTGAACTGTTTTCTTTGTCTTGATTGAATTAATTTCTGTTCTAATCTTTATGATTTCATCCCATCTTTGGGCTTTGGGTTTGGTTTGCTCTTCCTTTTCTAGATGTCAGAAGTGTAGCATTAGGGTGTTTATTTGTTCCTGTTCTGTTTTCCTAATGTGTGAATTCACAGCTACAAATTTCCCTCTAAGAACTGCTTTCACCGCATACCATAAATTCCAATAAGTTGTGCTTGAATTTTCATTATGGCCCTAACCTTTCAAGGTCAGTGAGGATTCAGGACAAAGGGGAACTTATACTGTAACATCAGGTAACTCAGTTGTATCCCAAATTTACTGATCAAGGAGGTTATGGGGCCACGGAGGAAAGTGGTCAATGATGTAGAGTATGCCTAAGGAGAGTCACATGGAAAGAAAACATTCTCTCAGGCTTTCACAGAGAGCAAATTGGTCAAGCAATGACCATGACTCATCCACATGGCTGACACTGACAAGGGATCTGCAAACTGTGATGCAGGGTTTCAGGGTAAATCCTGAGGGGACTTGACTGACGTTGGCAGACATAAAAGTTACATTTCTTGCTTTATCTTGGTCTTAACCATCCAGCAGGAAAGTATAAAAATGAGGTATAAAAAGTAAAGCCATATTAATATGCTGAGCTGCAAAAGGCTCTAGTCAACAACTTCTGACATTGCCAGTCCTATGGATAACCCACTACTTTTATGGACTATTGGACTATATTGGGAGATTCTACTGAATTCAAGCACCTACAATATTTAAATAGCAATGAAATATCCATCTCTGAAAAAACTAAACAAAAAAAAAGGGATATAAATGAAGGACCATTTTGTATCTGTATATACAAAAATAGGATAGATAGATAGACAGCTACTTTCTCTTAATTCAATGAGAAGAACAATTTGTACTAATAGTGTTTGGACAGGATATCATGTCTGCATTTTGTACTATCAATAACCACTAAGAAGACAAAAGTATGTAATGTATTAATTATTGAAACTGTCCTATTAATCAGTTTTGAAACTGTCTCATTGCTGTTTCTCAATAAAATTAATAAAAAAAGAAAAAATGATCAAGATATAATTTGCATATGTGCCAACTCTGTAAAGTGAACATAATTATTATGCATGTGAACATACACCAATAAAATGGAAAAGAATTACAGCTAAAAAAAAAAAAAAACCCAAAACAAAAAACAAAATGTAGAGAAGATCCATTCATCACTGCACCAAGACAGTAAGCATACATTGATACACCCTAAGGAAGTCTGAGGGAAAGATTCAGAAAAGGGCAATTGTAGGGCAGGCCAAATACTTTAGCGGATTAAAGCACCTGTTTAGGCAGAGTGCAGCCGCTGGAGTTTGATCCCTGGCAAACTGTGCTGGCCCCGCCCCTGGGGAGCATTGAGAGGGAGATTGAGACTGGGTGTGGTGGTACACACCTTAATCTCACTACGTAGATCGGACTCGTAGTGATCCTTCTGGTTTTCCAATTTCCCAAATTCTGGGATTACAAGCACGCACCGCCACGCCCAGTTTCAGTCGCAGTCTCAGAGCGTCCTGGGCTGGGGCCAGCATGGCAAGCTGGTGATCAGAACCCCAGCCGCTGTGCTCTACCTAAGCAGGCACTTTAGTCCACTGAGCTACCCGACCAGCCCTTCATTGTAAATCCTAACCAGCTGTAGATTGCGCAGGGTTCTAGCAGTGGCTCATATGCTAGACTACAAGATCAAAGCAGAACTGAGGAGGGTTCCAGACTTTTCTATAATGTCCCAGATTGTAGTGCTGTCTTTATCAGGAACTGTGATTTTTGGCAAGCCACAAAACCTCTATATGTTTTGGTTTTCTTATCTCTAAAATGGGGGTTAGTTATACTATCTGATGTGGGGAACACAAAGCTTTGTTGAGAGGACTGCGGTGAGATGACATATGGGGAGGCCTTCCACAGCATGCTGGGTGCCTGTGAAGTGTTATCATGCCAGGAGGTCATGAGATGTGAGGGCAGATGGCTCCCAGTTATGGCTGGCGTTGGAGATCGGGCTTTGTGCAAACAAATGATGAAGGTAGGGCCACAGTAGAGCCGCTGTCCTCTCTTTTGAGACTGGGGGGACAGGGGAGAGTGGGCAGTACAGCTAAGGAGACTCGGGGAAGATTGGGTGGGACACATACCCAAGTTCTCTCTGTAGCATGGTCTTCCTCCAACCCTGGCAAGGCCTTCTTACAAATGAGCACAGTTGGGAGTGACCCACGTTGGAGTCCGGGTTCCCAGGCTGCGGACTATATTGATTAAGGCCATATTCACTGGTTTGGCCTGGTTTTGCAATCTAGTAGGAATCAGGATAGTGTGCTTCCCTTCTTGTTGACGTCCTGTGAGGATTAAACAAAGCCATGTATGTCAAAATGCTTTTGCTGAGCTATATCATGACCTCCAAATTACAGCCAGAATAATAACTCTAAGCAAAGAGTCTATTGACACTAGTAATTATCCTAGTAAGAGTGGTGTTTATTTTTTTTCTTCCAAATGATGACAACTTTTAACGAAATAACAAAAGTCATATTTGCTTATACAATTTAGATATGCCAGAAGGTACACTGAAGGAAACAGAAATCAAGTCTAATTCTGCCACTGAAAAATAGCAGTATCTTAATGAAGGTCTTCTAGAATGTTTTGATGTTTACTCACCACGTTTTTGAAAATCCAAATGGAATCTGATTTTTCATTCATTTTTGAATTTGTTTTGATAGTTTATATATGAGTCGATAGAATGATACTAATTTCCGTTCAGTTCATACTTTCTTGGAGGAATTAAAATGAATAAACAGATGAGGTGGCATCAAGGGAAACAGCACGACTGAGGAAAACAAGTGCTCTGGAGCATTTAGGGGAGCGTCCAAAACAGCTCCTGGAGGAGGGGCTGTTTTTCTTTCTTTCTCTCTCTCTCTCTCTTTTTTTTTTTTTTGGTGCCAAGGATCAAACTCAGGACCTCGTGCTTGCCAGGCAGGTGCCTACGCCTCTGAGTTACACCCCCGGCTCAGGAGGAGAGTTGAAGCTGAGAGAGGTGGTGGACACTGCCCAGGGAGCTCCCGAGGGACTGGCGCAGTCATCCCTCAGCTGGCAGCGGAATCACCTTTGTATGTCTGTTGGCTAGGTCCTCTCCAAGAACTGCCCGCTGCTGAGAGGAGCCGCCTCGTTCAAAATAATTTCTGGTTTGCAGAAAACTGGTGTCAAAGGCCCACCTCTTGTCTCAATTGGGACAACTCGGGAGGGCCATCCTACTCCACAGCTGAGCCTCAGTTTACCTCCAGGAGAGTTCATCTCTTCCCTCTGCCTGCTTCCTTCTTCACAGAGGTCGGTCCGAAGAGCACAGCCCATGCAGAATCCAGCATCCCAAGAAATGCTCCCTCGTTACCACAGGCAAAGAGGGGTAGTTCTGGCGGGGAGAGCAGGGAGTCCTCAGCTTTGGAAAGTTCCCGCGGCGAACTTGCATGGGTGCACTGTGTAAGACTCACTTATTTGGGGCTGGGGAGACAGCTAGGAGGTCTAAGCGCCTGCCTCGCAAGCCCAGTGACCTAGGTTCAATCCCCAGTACCACATGCTGAGCTGGCCCCTGAGTCCTGGCAAGGTGGTGCTCGCCTATAATCCCAGCACTGGGGAGGCCAAGACAGGAGGATCATTACAAGTCCACACTGCACAGTGAGACCCTGTACCAAATAAATAAATAAATAAATAAAAGATAAAAATAAAATTTCAAGACTCACTTTCCTGAATACAAACAAATCTGCCTTAGGAATGTTCATTTTCAACAGAACTTGCTCAAAAGTTGGAGCTTACTGGTTAGGGATGGTGTGACGTGAAGACAGAACATTGTTCTCAAGACCTTGAGGGGCTGGAGAAGAGAAAGTATGTTTGGTTTCAAATGTGGGAATGAAGTGAGTGAGGGAGGGACCTGATTCCTGAAAGACTCAAGCTCCTGTAGTCCCTGTCAAGGAGGTGGAAAAGACTGAACTCTTAAACCAGTGGGAAGCCCTTTGAAAGTTCTAAGTGGTGGAGAGACATAATCTCATTTATGTTTTTGCAGGATCATGTTGGTGGCAGCATGTTGCCATGAATCACTCTCATTATGGCTGATCAGCATACTTTTTATTAGAATTTTGGTGTGTGGTTTATGTCTTGTCTTTACAGAATGAATGCAAAGCCATACATCTCCAAAGCAAGTTGTGTAACAAGTGTCAATATTGTAGCAATCCTGGGGGACCTTTCGAACTCTTCAGAAACTCAACCATAGTCCTCGGTCATTGTCCTCTCCTCCTCCTACTCCTTCTGTCCCCTTTCCTGTCCTCCATTTCCTCCTTTTTCTCTTCCTCTTCCACCTCCAAGTATGGTCAGACTATTTAAAGTGTTGTTTGTTTTTAATACTGGGGATTGAACCCAGGGAGTGCTGAGCTACATCTCTAGACCTTTTTCACTTTAGACTAAGTTGCCCGGGTGGTCCTGAACCTGCCGTCTACCTGCTTCAAACTCCCCAGTAGCTGGGATTACAGGAATGTACTAAATCACCTGGCTATAGTACTTGTTGAACACTGATCACATCCCAGAAGGCAGTGCGCTAATGCTGCAGAGCACGGGTGGTGACGCAGGCCACAGTGGGCTGCTTGTATCACTGAAAGCTCTAGAAGGTTCACCATCACTGCTATATGGAGGCTCTAATATAAAAAAAAAAAAAGCCCTTCAAAGGAAGCCATGCCTTTCTTGCTTATTGTCCTATCACTGTAAAGCTTGACAAACAGCTCAATAAATGAGCAAAGGGAAGGAGTCTCAGGAACGCTGGAAAATCCTTAGTTCTCACGACTCAAAAATGGAGATAAAAATGGCCTCTACGTCTCCAGGTGGTTGCTGTGGGCAGCTCTTATAGGTAAAAACATTTAGCTCCAATAATAGTAAAAGTAATGTTTGCTGAAACAGTTCCCAGATTGTCTGATAGTGTTGGTATTGGGAGAATTGTAGGAAGACCTTAAGGGTTTACAGTCCGGTGTCTGTTCTCTCCTGTTCTCATCACCTCACTGTCTTAGAGACAGTGGCGGTGAGCTGTTCAGAGACGGCGCATGCAGCGCAACTCAAAACTCCGCTTGCTCGTTGCAAAGTGCCAGCGCTACAATTAATCCGGAAATACTGAACTCAGTTGAGAGTAAAGCAAGTGGTGCTTAGCGCTGGGGCAGCTTGGCTTGTGAGCCAGCAGACAGGGCTCTGTGTCCCTGCTATGGCAGCCGTGCCATAGTTTGCCAACACTGCTCTAGAATATTATGTCAAAAGAAAAAAATGTGATTTGAAAATCAGGTTAAAAGATTTATCCCCTGATCAGTTTATTAATTTTGTAGAGGGTAATGCTGGGATTGAACTCAGGCTGTTTCGGTTTTCAAACAGGGTCTTCTCAAATTGCCTGGGCTGGGCTTAAATTGCAGTCTTCCGGCATCCACCTCCCAGAATGCTGGAAGTTTCGTTAAGAAAAGGGTTTGACAAGGCACTCTGGGCAGAAAGAAAACGGCCTAAGAGAGGTCGTATTCAAAGACCTAAGAGAGGAAGAAAGCGTGGTGCTCGGGAAGGATGGAGAAAAAGCCACCGAGGCAAGGCCGAGAGGGTGAGGCAGCAGGGGAGGCGGAACAGATGGGTCCGCCACTTGGTTGTCACAAGGTCTTTATTTATCCAGGCAAAGGGGTACACAGACTTCCCAAATCTGACTGCTGTGTTTCTCAAAGTTACGTCCTTGACATCTGTGACATAGGGCAGGTAAACTGCAGTCAGAACAGAGCTGACACTCTCCCATCCCCCAATCTGGGCAGTATAATAAATGAAGAAGCGTATAGAACAAGGGAGCTTGGATTTTGGAGGGACTTTTCATCCTATACTCCAGCTTCTAAACAAAGTGGAACTGGAAGAAAGTCCTCTTTCTGCAGTCTTCCCTTTCCCCTCCCCTTGCCTTGGAGATGGCAGAGGCCGGCAGCGGGGAGGGAGGAGGGCAGGGGTGAGAGCAGAGATGCTCCGGGCTTCCTGGGACGCACAGGAACAAGGGGCATCCTAAGTGTTTGGGCGGTTCAGGGAAGCCTCTGTTTCCCTCAGGTGGTTAGAGCAAGCTGTGTTCTGTAACACAGCGTTTACACAACAAACAAGACAGGCATTGCGATCTTCCCAACCGGGGAAGGCGTAATTAACATTGGAAAATGCTTTGAGATCTTTGGATAAAAGTGAAGTGTTATTATCTTTGGAGTGATACAGGTCATGTGACACAGGAAGTGGCTTTGAAGGACAGGAAAACCTTTCATCAGGCAAAGCTCGTAGGGGTGGTTTGAGCCTGTTTTGAGCGACTCAACACGCCTGTGTCATCTCTCCCCTGACTGAATGAAAGGAATGACTCGGCCTGCAGCTTAGCCACTGTGGTTTGGTAGAAGCATTTAGTAAGCTTGCACCTTAAACACTCTACAAATTATGCCGAATCCTAATGCATTTAATAAAGCTGTCCCTGAGTAAGTATCGAATAAATATTAGCAGTTATTTTTATTGTTCTCCTAAGTATAGTTTAAGACGTCTGGCTTGTTATCTCTGTATTTAATACCTTTAAACAAAAGAATTTGATATTCTTCAGTGCGAGCTAAGCTTACTTTTATTTTAAAGACTTAATAAAAAGAAAAATAAATGTAAAACTTTCATGTGAAAGTCTAAAGTGAGGGCTGCAGGGGAAACATACTTAGTGTCTAGAATCTTGCCCGGCAGGTAATATTTTCTCAAAGTTGGGTATTTAGTCTTTCTTTTTCCCCATACAAAGGACCCCAAAAAGAAATTAGATTACTTAACTGTACTTCCCTGATGGTTCCCTGGGGCTTCTAGGGGACAAGATTTCAAAGAGCACACTTTAAAGACATTCCAATTTATTTAAAGGCACAAGTGCGAAAGGGGTCCATCCTGTTTCTTCCATAAGCGACTATGTCTTCGTAATACTTCCTGGAAATGTGGAAGACAGTGTAAAGCGGAGAGTGGAGGGTAGATAGGATTACATCTCACGGAAGGAAAAGAAACACCTTTGAGGAGTGTGTCTGTCAAGCAAGACCTGTGCCTGTGTTTATGAAATCGCTTTTGCTCGCTAGATGGCTGCAGGTTAGGGAAGTGCTTATTCTACTGAGCCATTTCCCCGGCCCCTTATTTTTCTTAAATACAGAGTTGTCTCTATTATTATTTTTATTCAGTTTGGGACATAGTACAAGAGGGAGAGGAAAACAAGAAAAGGATGTAGAGGAAAGAAAGGTCTAAACCTCAGATGGGAAGGACTGGGTGCAGGAGAGGCTGGACGAGGCAGTGGCTGGGGACACTGGGGAGGGAGGACAGTGTCACCAGGCCAGGGGTATGCGGACAAAGATTCCAGAACTGTTGATCTGGCTTCTGTGGGTGCAGAGATCCCCCTAGGCACAGCACAGCATACGGTGAGGTCAAGCTCCACGCGGACTTAATTAAAAGCTCATTAGAGCAGCCCATCCCTATTAAGGGGCTGACCCACGTGCATGGCCATTAGTGCAAAGTCCTCTGCTTTCCAGCCGGGGATCCCAGCCGCAGCCCCCAGGGCCTGGAGACTTTGGCATGTTTATTAAAGCACCCTCCCTGTCTGCCACCATCAGGTACAGTTTCTTTCTGGATTATTTCACATTCCAGTAAATTAGTTTTATCCGCTCTGAAACATTTTAACAAAGAAAGCTCTCTGGTCATCACATGGATAAAATAACAAGGGATAAAAGAACGTGTACTTCACCTAATCAGAAACAAATAACTCTAAATCTCCTTTGAAAGTACAACCTTTACTGTCCTGCGCACCCCTGCCTCCCCTGCCGCTCTCTAAGCCTTGGTGGGATTTTGAAATTCCCATCCTGTAGGCAGACCATGGCACAGGTCCTCCTTGCCTTGTTTTGTAATATAATTGTGGCTGACCTTGACAGAAGATCTCCCGGCTTGTTAAGTATAAAGTTGGTAAATGATACTATTGTTTGGGAGGTGGGGGTAGGGTGGGAGCAAGGGGTTTATCTGGAAAAAAAAAATTAAAAAAGGAAAAAGAGAAAAAGGTGGGGAGGGGGAAGGGGAGGAGGAAAATGTGCCCTAACCAGGCTCAAATGAACTGAAATGGATCAAAGTAAACAGAGACATCTAAAAGCTTTTGTAAGTTGAAAGTGGCTATCTGTTGCAGGCCTTGCCTCATTAACCGCTGATTGAAGCTCTGCTCGGCCCTCTGGGACACCTAACACCCAGGCCTATCACCAGATGAACCCCGCTCAGCCAGGCGCTCCTGGCTGGCCTGTTGCACTGCAAGCTCCTTGACCTCAACCTTCTTGCAAATGTTCCTTCCTCCCAGGACCCAGGATGCAGGGTTGGTCCTTGGGAAGGTTGCTGGGAATCCCACATCCAGCCAACCAGGAATTTCCAGCCAAGTGCTAGGAATTGCACTTCGAGCCAGCAAGCAATTCCCAACTGAGTGGAGCACAGCTCTGCAGGCGGGCAGGGACGGTGTGCGGTTCTGCAGATCCGAGGTCCAAGTGCTGACTCACTCACAGTGCTGCTGCTCTGCGTAGGGTCTGCACTAGGCTGAGCTGGGGGAGAAAAGAGTCCAGAATTTGTTTTTCTCTTGGATGTCGCCCTCATTACCATACATGAATGGTCAAAGGTGACGATGGATCCGGCCATATGCTTACAGATATTGCTATCTCTTAGCCCCTGGTGGTGTCCCAGCCTGCCACCCGGCCATTCAGTTGGGACCTGGAGCCGAAACTGAGATACTGTCCAGGGAAGGCAGAGAGAATGGTGGTGGGGGTGGGCCGGGGTGGGAGGAGGAGCAGGACTCTTTTGAGTAGGACCAGATAGGTCTCTGTGTAGAGTAATATTACAGCTCTTTCTCTCATAAACAAGCGGCATGCCTGCTTCTAAAGGCCCATCTGGCATAGCTTTGAGAATGGCAATAATTACAAGCTGATGATGGACATGGAAAAAGGCCCCGCTGAGCTAACTCATAAGGAAGTGCAGGCCAGGACTGCAGGAAAATTACAGGCTGAAAACCTTTCTAGTTTAGGCCTTTTGGTGTTCTTAATCACAGACTTTAAATGTTGTAATAAACACTGTTGCATTTTATTGACCAACTCCCATGGCAGGCAAATCTTTTTCATTTTATTTTATTTTTACCATTTGCTCTCTGGAAAGCCGCTTGGCAGTGTCCGCCTGGGTCATGCCAGTGAGTCTTTAACTTCTGTGCTCGGAGGAAAATTAGGAAAACAGTGGCAGCTTTTTATTTAGTTCCTAGAAACGTGCAGGGCTTCTTCCTCCATTGTGCTGCACATGCTACGTGGAGATAGGCTCCGTGTGAACCGTAGCTCGGGAGAGAACAGCCGCTTCGCTTCAGTGAAGGGGACTGAAAAGGAGTCCATAAAAATAGAGGAATAAGAAACTAGGGTTCTGCACCCTCGAATTGTGTTCGTGATGTAGGAAGAGGTGGCATGGCCAGTCCTCCAGATAACCCACTGCTGTTATGGACTACTGGACTATTGGATTATTTTTGCTGAATTCACGCCCCTACGATATTTAAATGACAATGGAATACCCTTCTCTGACAAAACTAAACAAAAAAAGGGGATACAAATGAAGGACCGTTTTGTATCTGTATATTCAAAATAGTTATGATAGATACACAGCTACTTTCTCTTAATTCAATGAGAAGAAAGATTTGTACTAATAGTGTTTGTGGACAGGATATCATGTCTGCATCTTGTACTATGAATAACCACTAAGAAGACAA
>NW_004524678.1:790853-804203 GCF_000260255.1 Octodon degus
TTGGTACCAGGAATCAAACTCAGGACCTTGCATTTGCCAGGCAAGCACTTACTCAACTGAGCTATCTTCCCGGCCCAAGACTGATATTTTCTAAGTGCGCTAAGATTTTATATTTTGTCCTTTCAAACATTTTAGACCGTTTTGTAGAGTCAAATGCCTTCAGGAAATCTTCTTAGAGGAAGAAAGAAGAGATACAAGGAGATGTTTTTTCTTTCACTGTGAAACATTATTATCATCATTATAATTATTACTTCGTGTGTGTGTGTGTGTGGGGGGGGTGTACCAGGGGTTGAACTTGGACCTTGTACTCGCCAGGCAGGCACAGGTGCTACTGAGCTATCTCTCTGGCTCTAATGTCATGACCAAGCCATTCTTGAATATAGCACAACATCAGCTGCTCTCCTGGTGGCATTATTATGCCCAAATGGAGAGCTTATTGTAATTCATCACCTGTTATCATTTTCCATGAAAAGAATTTGCTATTCGTTCTGTGCACAGTATTTTTTTACTTTTTAAATTTATTTTAATGAGAAAAAATAGCAATGAAACAGTTTCAAAACAGGTTAGTAGGACAGTTACAATAATTAATACATTACATATTGTTGTCTTCATAGTGGTTATTCATAGTACAAGATGCAGACATGATATCTTGTCTAAACACTATTAGTACAAACTTTTCTTCTCATTGAACTAGGAGAAAGTAGCTATATTTCTATCCTGTTTTGTATATATATATTTTTTTTTCACTACAAAATGCTCTTTTATTTATATCCCCTTTTTTGTTTTGTTTTGTCAGAGATGGAGCCTGAGATTAGAAACGATGCTTAATCAAAGGAATTGGGCTTTTCTTGATCTCGTTAGCGTCAGCCAGTGTATCTTTGTTCAAAATATGCTCTTTTGGATTTTATTTATTTATTTATTTATTTTTTTTGGTGGAACTGGGGATTGAACGCAGGCCTGTGCGCTTGCCAGGGAAGCGCTTATTCCACTGAGCCATCTCCCCGGCCCATTCTTTTGGATTTTAAAATAGAACTTGTCAAGTACAGTAGTCAGTAAGCCCTAAGTATTGCTTTAGAAATTCATTTTCCAATCTTCCTTTCCCAATTCCTCATCTATTCCTGAAAGCGTCATATTTTATTCTCTGTGTTTTCTACACAGCCCTCACTCTACCCAATAGTGCTGCCCTTTTGCATGTGACTATTTGTTCAAGGACATAAGAGTTTTGGGGTCTATGAAACTAAAGCCATGAAATGGTGTTGCTATGGAAATTTACCAGTATGACTCAGCCTTTGTCCTTTCAGCAGTGCTGCTTTACCTGCAGCTCCCTTGTCAATGAGAAATTATTTCTTTATATCTAGCTGTCTCCGTTTCTATACAGGCTAGAGTTGTTCCCGACAAAAGGAGCATGAATTGGCGGAAACTATATATTAAATACAAGTCTATTTGTCTAGCGCTCATTAGGTTGCCGAGTGAAAAGCCCCAACTCCCCGTTTTCCCATGGTACTCAGATGTCCAGAGTCCCCTCGTCTCATACCATCGTTTCTCTCATTGGGCACAATCCAGCTTGAAAGAATTCAACGCTACTGGTCTTTACAGAGCTGTCAGCAATGACAGCAACCAGGGACTCTGCCATGTCTTGCTGTTTACAAAAGAAGAGCACAACAAGGCCTCTCCGTGACTTGATAAACCCCGATTCCCCTCTCGCTGACTTGGGCCTCTCTGGACCAGTGGGCTTTGCGCAGCCAGCTAAAGATGCAAGGATCAAAACGATCTAAACACTGCAAGCCTGCAATCACAGAGCAAAGATAAAGTGGAGCTGCTCAAGGTTACTTTGTAAACAGGGAAAAAAAGAAAAACAGAAGAATCCTCTTTATAGGCAGAGTTTAATGTAGTTAACACTTGGTGGAAAAAAATCATAGACTAACATTAAATTATGGATTGCTAATGTGGTCTTGAATAGTTAATCTTGTTTTCTCACCTAACACCTCTTTATTTCTTTAGAGATTCCAATCAATAATGCTGTAGCAAAATTATTATGAAAGGTTTTTCTTTTTTAGAGGTGGTGGGATTTAGCATGCACCAGGCCCTGGTTCAGGTCCTCACTTTCAACATTTGTATAAAGAGTTTTCATAGACCCCAAAACTCTTAAAAACTCAACTGTTAGCTCTGAAAAGTTTTTTGTTTTATAGTTTTCTGAACACATCAATTTTCATTGAGGGAATTTAAATATATATCTTGGAAATTATAGAAATATATGTGCTTTCCTCTTTCTAACTTTGTAAGTCTCGAAACCCTTGGAAATTGAAACTCATTTTCTCCTTGTATTATTTATCAACACTGAACACATGGAAGAAAAAAGTAAAGTTTCCATGTGTTTCTATTGTAGTGGTTCAGTGCTTTCACTAAGTTACACACACACACACACACACACACACACACACACACACACCTCATAGCTCCACGGACTACAGAGGGTTTAAGAATATCATCTTTCTTAAATTCTTAGAGCTGATTGGGCCGCAGTGCTGTTTATCTTCTAAATGTGTCAGACAGTTCCTAGAAAGGTTCTTCTGAGACCCTTGGATAAAGGTTTTACAATTGATTTTCCCCATTGCTCACTGTTCCTCATTGCAGAAATATTACTGCTAAGCATAACATATGTCATAGTTGATAGAGCAAAGGATCTTAATTGGAGCGATGTGACAGCCACATCCATCACACACTGTAGCTTAATGTAGACAGTTACACGAAGAGATTTCAAGTGATTCGTAAGGCAGAATCTTCTCAGGCTTGGGTCTCCGCTGACAATCTTTCTGAACGGTTCTTTTGAGATATATGCTTCATCTTTACCAACATGTCTGTATATAGAATTAGTTCCTCTTGGAAATCACTGCTTCATAGATGCTGAGTCTTATATCTTGAATAAAAGTAGCTATTCCCTTTATACAAATGTTGAAAGTGAGGTTCCGGGTCTGTCCAGATCTACAGAATTCATTATGGGTGACACTACTAACCCAGGGCTATATGTGCTTCTGGTCAAGTTGCCACTTCCTCCCGTGAGTCCGAGCTAAAGGCAGAGGTCCAGTTTTCTTGGAAATCTCAGAAGGGCCTGTTAGTTGGTCTCTAGCAGTATAAACAGTGGAATGCAAAACAGTGCTCACAGACGTTGTCAATCTCTACTTCATCTAAAAATATTTGGAGTGAACAGAGCTATGTAGCTAGGAAATGATGCAATGGGAGAACATTCTCTTCCAGTCAGGGTCTGTACCCCTGGAATTAGCTAATGCATACCGTTGGTGGCTGCTCTTCTGTCCCTCTTTGATGTGTTGGAGGCAACTTCCATTCTCCTAAACCAGTTAAATCCGTTTTATGATTTGGACAAGTCAAATTTAATTAACCCTTGCTAAACTATCTACCTTTGAGTAGATACTTTGAGTTACTGATAGGCAGCACAGTTGTATCGTCTTCTATGCATAGAGACAAATGTTGTTAGTTAACAAAAAATTCCTCAAGCTATCATTTTAGAAGCAGATATTTACCAAGACTAGACACAAAGCCTACTTTGCTTCTACGGGATGTGCTATATATTTGTACCTACTGATGGGATCTACTGCTGCTACTGCAGTAAAGTAAGAATGCTACTGGTAATCATAGACCAACTAACAGGCCCTTCTGAGATTTCCAGGAAAACTGGTAAATCAAGTCCTGGAAAATGACATATCCCCCAAGAATGCACTACGATGCTGCTACCCAGTTATCAGTAACTCATTTCTCTTATCTGGCTGTGGCACTGAGGGGACAGTTACAGCCTATAATTGTTTTCGTGTTTTTTAGTTGCTTTTTTGGCTTGGGTGTGGGCACTAATTGTGTAGTTTGAGTCTTTGTGCTCCTAGTTCATCTTGGATTCACATGACCCTGGTAACTGGGCTTGTTCCTTCTCACATAAGTACAGAGAAATGAGACCCTGAGATCTGCTCATGTGCAGAAGGGAGTAAAAGCACTTTGAGAAATACCTCACTGTGCACTGGCCTGCTGCCTCAGAAACCAGTGCAGCCTGGGAATGAAGACTGCTGACATGCCCGGGTGTCTGCGCCCTGACATCCAGGGCGGGGAGGTCATAGCTTACTGTTTAGCTTCTATGAGGCAATTAAAAGATTCATTTCTTAATGTGATTCATCTCAGAAAGAGTTGACTAAGAGACATTTCAGGGGATAGGTGACATTCCTATGAAGAGATGGTGGAAAATTATGATTTTCTTCTTGGAATTTGTCTGTCTGTCTGTCTGTCTGTCTGTCTCTCTCTCTCTCTCTCTCTCTCTCATTCTAGGCAAGAATGAGAAGGGCTGCAGTGAGCCCATCTCAGGTTTCTGAGCAGCACAGAGTTTGATTATTTAATGCCGGTAAGACTTAGGCATGATTTGGCTCTTGCCTTTTTCTGCCTTTGGAACTACGGCAAAAATATGAACTAAGTATTAGTTTATTAAAACATCATTAGATCTCTGTGTGTAGATATATTTGAATGAAAGAATATCCCATATATAGTATTTAGATAGAGACAATGTGTAATATTTATTTTTATACAGAATTTTAAATTGTAATGCTTTGAATTCTGTCCCTGATTAAGTCTTCTCAAATGCAACACTTATATCTCTATTGCCAAAATGAGAGGCTTTCTCTCCTTGATCAGGTAGCAATTCTGAACCATAGCCAGTCCTTTTACAAGTATGTGCAATTAGACTATCTCTACTGCTTCATAAGAGATTTACTGATGGGCCTTAGTTTGGGGGGCAGCTACTTAGATTCCTTCCTTCCTTTCAGCTCATTGTTGAAAATGATTCTCCTCTTGGAATTCCATCTATGGTCAGCTTTTGGTGACTATTCCTAGTTTCTGGAAAGTCAATTCATCATTGCAAACATTTCTGAAATTCTTGTCTAAGGCATCGTGCTGGGCCCCAGGACTGTTACTGGAGTTGGTTAGAAGGAGATGGCAATGTCCACAACAAAGAATATAAATCAGATTGGAACAACATTGTAATAAAGGAGTGAGCAAAATTTTGTGTATGTCTGAGAAAGAAGCCATTTACTCAGCCTTGAAATCTGGTAAGACTTCCTAGAGGTAAAAACATTTAAATTAGTGAAAAGAAGACTGGGCGTGGTGGCACACACCTATAATCCCAACGGTTGGGAGGCTGAAAACAGGAGGATCACTATGAGTCTGATCTGTGTAGTGAGACACTGTAGACCTTGTACTAAACACTTAAAAAAGAAAAAATATATATTTAAAAGAAGCCAAGTACTTAGGAGTCTGAAGCAGGAGGATCGCTATGAGTTTGAGGCCAGCCTGGGATACATAGCGAGACCCTGTCTCAAAAACCCTAAATAAATAAATCAATAAGCAAGATTTTGAATAGATGAAGATGTAGGAAAGTAGAACATTCCAGAAGTATAAAAGCCCATGACACTGACTGGTAAAGGAGAGAAGTCTGTTCTGACTGGGAGCATTAACTGTGTGTGCAGAGAAAATGGCAGATGAATTTTGAAGAAGATGATTTGAGTTCATGAAGAACACTGGAAGTTACACTAAGAGAACTGGTCTTTAAAAAAAAACAAAAAAACAAAAAAACAGCAAGTTAGTCAAAGCTTTTGAATGGGGCATGTTAAGCCAGGGTCATAACTTACTTTAGAAAAGGTAACTGACAGGTGACTTACATAGGAGGAGCGTGAGTGGAAGAGGCCTTGTGGCAGGGGACTGCAGGAATAGTCTGGGTTCTTTCCCCAGCAGAAATGAGGGAAGAATGCAAGAGACGCTGGGAACCTAGCGCTGCATGTGGTAGGACTCACAGGAAACTCCCACATGCCTCTGACGTTTCTTCCTCAGAGGGTCGGGAAATGGGGAAACCATGGACTTCAAGGAAAGCAGGGTTAAGGAGAAAACAGTGAGAATCACACTGACATTCTAACAGGCTTTGCTTAGAGATGTCATTTCTTTTCTTTTGAGAAGACAAATTTGTTAGCCACACTTTCTGGGTTCCACTGAGAATCATAGCCTATTTTGTTGACGTTCAAGACTCCAAAACTGTCTGCCCCCTCAAAGGAAGAAAAGAAAAGGCAGATCTGGTCCCCATCATTTCTATATCCAGTTCTATCTGACCCCAATCTCTAGGTGTCTGTGAGGTATAGCTTAAGCCTTACTCAAGATAGGGTCTGCCATACCTGCCCTTCCTCTGGTCTTACTCTTGACGGTAAAACCATGTGGAATCCTTTTCAGTGCTTCTAGGATTCTAGAGTTAGACACAACTGGCCTTTATAGAGGTGGAAGTGGAGCCAAAATGGATTCTTGGATTGTGTAACTCCTGCAGGTTAGGAATCTGCCAGTCCCCTCCCAGGGGTGCCACGAGACACCAGCCCCCAAGGAAGTGGCGGCTGCCCTGGGCATCTGCTCTCTTTGCTTCTTCCTTTCCTCCACAAGGAAGGAAGCCGTGGGCTTTCCTCGCCTTTTTTCTTACTCTCTTAACACAGGGGAACAGAAGATTCTTGGCTTTTGGAGCTTGGTTAGTGAATTTAAGGCAAGAGGGTTTTGCAGAAAGCAGCCGGTTCCCATCTCTAAACTGTCGTTACTTTGCAATGACACCTCCTCCACCCCCTTTCCTGTGCTGTACAATTCATTTCAACTCCAGAATTTGAGTGAATAGTGTTAGAAATTCTTCCTGGAAAGCCCAGAGCTTGTAGCTCAGGCACGGCTTCAAGGTAGAGGGGTCTAAATAGAATGAAGGCCCTGTGCTGTTGTGGTGGCCTCCTGCACAGGGAATATAGCTTATACAAATGTTCCCACTCCTTTCCAACTCATTTCTTTATTAGATTTACACACCGCATATCCCATGACAAGTCCTATCCAAAGGTGGTAAGGATAACTGCTAATTCCAAATACCTACTTCTCATCTGATAAAGCCATTCAGATGTTTGCAGTATGAATTTGGCTTACACCTAGAATTTCCCAAATCAAATATTTAAAAGGCAAGGGTAATAAGTTCAACCCTGAATCTCTGGAAAACACTGTGTCATAGGTGGATCGACCCAACTAGACCGTGCACATAAAGCATTGGCCCTCCTATAAAAGCTTTAACAATTCACTCAGGTCATTTTTGTGTCCCCTTTCCCACTCAGGAACACCGAGAACATTATACATACTTTTTAATTTTGTCCCGCAAGTCATGGCCCGAAATCACTCTCCAGGTTCAATTCCTCTGATTATTGCAGCAGCAATAGTGAAGAGTCAACACATCTCCAAAAAGGAATGTAAACATGCCGACCCTTTCCCTTTCCCGGCGATTGTGGCCAAGAGGCACGCGAGCAACACGTGTGTGAAACACTGACAGAGCGCTCTGCACATTGATGACTGTCCGATGGCACAAAAAGAAGACACAAGCCTGCGAGGAGCTTTCTGCAGACATCTCTAAGTGAGGAAGAAAGGAGTTGGGGGGAGGGGAAGACCAACCCGTTAGAGTCACACCCCAGGACTCTGATCTCTGAAAGCCAAGGCTGTGGGGAAGGCTTAGGAGAAAATCTCACCTCAGACCCCATGTAGAGGCTTATTCTGAGGCAGGGATAGCAGGAGGAAGGGGAGAAGTGGGACACACCACTGGTTTATTTGCAATAAGCTAGCTTTCGTGGTCCACAGAGGTGACTTTGAGAGTCGTAATGCCAAGGGCCACTTACTTACTTACTTACTTTTAAGGTTAGGTTAGGAGCCACTGGGAAGGCAAGCTGCTCTTGTGGGTTGTCTTGTGTAACTCCCCACGCGTTCCTTGCAGTGGCAGCTGGTGAGTGTTGGGTCCCAGCCCCTAGATCCCACGTTCTCCAGACCCCTTTGCAGCCCCTCATAAATCGTGAGCTGAATCCCCCACCAGACACGTTTTTCTTGCCAAATCGTCCCTGTTCCACCCCACTCGACACTGATAGTCCTGGGAACCAGTGCTGATGCCAACCCGCACTGAACTTCTAGATGTGAGCGCGCTTTCTTGAACGGCAGCTCAGGCTAAAACTTGACCTCTGAGAGTTTCAGGAGGTGGGAAAGGGAGCAGAGGGTTACTGGGAGAGAGGGATTTCCTGGTTATTGCCAGAGGGAGTCTGTTTACTTGTCTTCAAGGGTCACAGCCATCCGAATGGGCTTCTCTAGCCCTATCTTGGGTTTGGTTTCAGAGGCCCAAGTCCTGTGGAATTCCACTCCCCGAGGGGCCCTCCCCTGCCCGATAGGTGTGGGACTTACACACCACCTTGAGGTTCAAGGCTTCCCAGGGAGTGCTGCAGCTTGCTTGCAGGAACAGCAGTTGGAATGGCTGTTCTAAGTGGAGTTTACTGTTGTTGTGTAAACCTTCATTTAAAGTTGACTGTAAAATGTTTCTGAACCTGCCAAACATGCATTAAAATATTTTGCTCCATTTATGCCTATGTGTAACATTTGGTTTCTAGAGAGCTTTAATCAGTAATCTTCAAGTAGGAAGTTATTCATCTTTATTGCCAGCCGGCTCTCAGTGGTGGTCGCAGCAACAATCTTTTTATTGCTTCTGTGTTTAGTTGTTCTCTGACATGACAGAAGTCAGCTGCAGTTCAATGAGCTTACTATTTGTGCAACTTAATTGCTTGCTTCCTTCAATACATACTCAATTTTTCTTTTTATGAGCGGGGCTGTTGGAAAAATTAAGCTTAAGGATATAGCCATCCACTGTTAATTAACCTCCTTCCCAAACACATTAGTAAAATAGGTCAAATGGCTGCTGAATGGTAAGTGGACGGTTACTCGAATCCTCCCTGGCTGAGAGGTGAATCC
Organism: Octodon degus; assembly: GCF_000260255.1. Classification (NCBI taxonomy): domain Eukaryota; kingdom Metazoa; phylum Chordata; class Mammalia; order Rodentia; family Octodontidae; genus Octodon; species Octodon degus. The sequence goes on from NW_004524678.1 coordinate 799,680, forward strand.
TGTGGCAGTGAGCAAATCCCGGGGCCTCGAGCATTTCTGGGGGCAAGCACAACATAAAGCAAAGCTTGAGCACAGCAAGGCCTCCTTCTACACCGTCATCATCTCCTGCGGGTAGAAAACATTATTCACTCTCACCAGGCTCAACTGTGGATCTAGCTTATTTCACTCCATGAAAATGAAAAGATATAAAGATTCTTTTTTCTCTCTAGGTTATTGCTTGTTTTCAAAAAGGAGCTTTTTTTTTTTTTTTTTTTTCCCCAAGAGTGAACACTGCCACTATTTTGCTTCAAAAGCCTTAGAGCTATCTATATATTGTAGGGATGTATGCATGCTTATGATGAGCACAGAGGTATTATTCTCAGGGCTCTTGCCACTCTTCTCTGTGTCTGGGTTACATGCAGGTGGAAAATCACTTTAATTGCAGTGAAGGGCTGATTGGAGCTTTGGCAATGTGACAAAATATTTTGAAATTTATAGACTTTTTATAAAATAGAAAAAATAGAAAATGTGATAGTCTGTGAGTTTGGTAGGAGGCAGGAGAACTTCAGGCTCTAGTTTATGCTTTTGGAAAGGGGAAAGCAAGTACAAACAAAACTACAACGTGACAACGCGCCGGACCCAGGGACCTCCAGTGTTTATCTGCAGCTTCCAACTTTGGCCTTTCATTGAGAGGAGGCAAGTGAAAAAGGTAATCAGAAAAAATGCAGAATTGTGGCAAAAAATACTCTTCAGTTCTAACATAAATCTCACAAGTATTTGGGTAGCAAACCTGCATTTTAAAAAACATCCATTCCGATACAGTTTCTATCTAATGCCGGAGCCCAGTGAGCACTCAGTGCTCGGGACAGGTTTTTGTGTCTTTTGACTGGGGCATGTTTTGTGCTTTGTACTCGGTCCGGGCCAAGCCTTCTGCAGCGCCTTTGTTCTAATGTCATTACAGAACTAACCTGAATCTGTGAGCCTCAGGTGGTGTCTCGGTTTGCCTACCTGGTAATGAGGGTTAATGACTCTCCCTAGTCTAAGCTCTGGGGCCTTCTTAGGAAACTTGATTAACTAAGGCTTGCAGGAAGTCTTGAGGCCGCAAGTTTTTTCCCCTTGTCCTCCTACCCTTATCACTTTGTCTCCCAAGGAAGCTGGCTGGCGGACCTTATTCCTCCTCAGCGGCTGGAAGTTCTGAAGCTCATCCTCCTTCCCCTCTGCAGGCAGGCAAAGGCCTGAGATGAAACACTGGATTGTTGACGCATGGAGAACAGTTGAACCACTGGAAAGGTGAAGTACGGGAGGGAGGAGGGGCATCCTCGCATTCCGATATGCCTGGGGATACTCCGGTGCCTGTCACTTGTGTGACGGGGCCCCAGGCTCCAGGTTGAGGAAGAACTGTGACTTCTGGTGGGGGAGGGAACCCTCGGAGCCAAAGGCCAAGCTTTGTTCCACCCCACCAGTTGTGACAGGAGTTTCCTGTCTTTTCTGAGACGAAGATACCTCTCCAAGAAGGAGGAAAGTGTAGAAAGGTCGCACTGATGGGTACGAGGAAGCAGTAAAGTCTGGAAGCTCCTCGGGATGCTTAGTCTTGCCCATCCGCACGCAGGAAGTTTGCTAATGTGAAGTTTAACTTGTTGCATGTTTCCTTGAAGATAACCAGACCTTTGCCGCAGGAACATAGTGTGGGCCAGGTTGAGCCCCAAGCACGGAAGTCTCGCTCCTCCCGTGGGTTCTCCTGTTGTTTTTAAAGGATGAGGTCTTGCTGGTTTCTGGGGGTTATCGGTGGATTTTAATTAAACAAATCCGGGAGAGGAGCTGGGAGCCATGACAATGCTCCCTATGACCAGCAGGTGGCACTGTGGACAGTAGCGTGGTAAAGAATTGCAAGTGGGAGGTGCAAGGGGAAAAGTAGACTAATGACAGGCTCTAAGCTACTCTGCAGATCTCTGGGAGGTTAACGGGGCATCTCAGAGAGCTACACAGCAGTCTCGGGTGTGGCACACTGCCACACCGCTGCTTTAAGAAAACATTTTCTCTGATTCTTACGTTTTTTAAAAGATTTATTTATTTATTTATTTTTGCTTTTTTTAGAGTTTTCTTTCCAGCCACATCAACTGCTCTCTGCTTAAGCTCTACACACTGTACAGGATACTGCCCGGAGCTGAAAACAAGTTCAAGGGAAGATTTTTATGGAATTTTAGAAACTCAACATCTTCTCATATTTTAAAACACTGTCATATACATGACAAACTTCAGCTGGGTATACATGGAATATAAAATTATGTTTCATGCTCTTAGAAAGCTGTCCTACATAGAGAAGCAGGTTTGTTGTGTTTGCTTAATTTTCTTCAAAAAAATCTTGAGGGCATTTCCCCCCATTTCTAGTAGCCTCTGCATTCTTAGTCATCCATAACACTCTCGAAAAAAATTATTTGAAAGATACTTGTGTGCATCCATTTTTAGGAAGCAGTTTTGAATAGATAAATTTGGTAATCAAGAAAATACAGTGACCTTTTACTTGCTAATATAGTGGGAATTTTCCAAGAATTTTGGGTTTCTTTTGTGAGGGTGGGGCTTATCTTATTTTTTTCCTCCCTAAGACATCAGAAATAAACTTATGGTAACTTAGACAAGAGGCAAAGGGGCTTCTTAAGGAGGAAGTGCAGTTTCCCACAATAACTGTCCCCTAAGATAAGGTCTTTGGAGGGACAGTGGTGTTTCTACCAGAAATGTGGACATCTCTTCCGAATTTTTGGGACAGAAACATGGACTACTTTTTCCTTTTGCTTCTAGAGGAAGGTAGAAAGCACCTGGGTTCCAGGGGTGGTAGAGCCCATGCTTTCAGGGCAGAAGGGTGAGTATGTAGGTGACTCGTCTAGAAGCAAGCAAGGATCATCCTCTAGGGACCAGGCCCTGGGGGTAGAGTTGGGAAGATAACACAGCTAGATTTAGCACAACATGGAAGAAATCAGGATTGGAGAGTGACAGGTCAAGGCCTGATGCCCTTCTCAGAGTCCATCACCTTCCACACTCCCATACTCCCCTCCCCTGCCAGGGGGCCAGGCCAGCCGCAGGCCAAGCTGAGAGTGGTCTCTCCACGTGACTGGAAAGTCTGACCAACTGAGGGAACCTAGGAATGGAAACCAGTGTACTATATATTCAGAAACAAGGATATTTCTGATTCACCAGGGCAGGCTCCTCTCTTATTTCTTGGAGTGAATTCCTCTCTTCAGAGCCTGGATCCTGGCAGGGCTTGAGCAGCAAAGAGGAGCATAGGTTTCCTGTCACTTCCTCCTTGGCAGGTTGTGTCTGCAGACACTGGCTCCCATACCCGGTAATTACTTTTTCACATTTTTTAATATAGTAACACATGGTTGGGCTTGTGGTAGGGGAACCGATGCCTCTAGGCCATGAGTACTATAAATAACTCCAGGGATCATTTTATATGGTCAGGGAAGGAAGCAGCTTCTTTCTTAAGAAATAGCTCCAAGGAAAGAAGCAGTATTTGAGAACAAATAACTTCTATTTCAAAGAGGCCCTTCGATTTTTCTAAATTTCTCTAGGCCGGGAATCTTACCGGTATTAATTTATTTTCTCATCCGCCTGACTTACATGACTTGTTATGGTCACACTCTAGGTTACTTGAGTAACAAGTAGTAACAAGTAGCCATCTCGTTGTATGTAGTATATGCATATATATAATGCTTAGGAAGGTAGAACTTTCAGCTGTCAACTCCTGGGTTGTCCTCTGATCATGAACTCCCTGTGGACTGACAATGAACATTGTTGGGAGGCACTTCAAGAAACAATCTAAACACAGTTCTTCAAGTCTCAGGCAAGACTTTCAAATCATCCAAGAGAGTCTAATTTTAGAGCTTCCTGAAAATAGAAATTTAGGACATTTGTCCTAGAGTTTAGCACTTCACAATTTTCATTGCCAAGAAGTTCTTCCTTTTATCTCTACTTAGTGGGCTAAAAATGTTTGGCTTTTTATTTATTCGGTGGAGGTTGACAATAGCTGGTCACAACTACCTTTCACTTCATTATTCTTTTTGCTCCAAAAAGACTGGTCCCTATATGTGTTTATGGTTAAATAGTCAACAGTTATATAAGGTATTATTTTCTCCTTTATCGAAATCTAATAGGAAATTACATGTAGCACAAACATTCCAAAATGCTTCTTGATTATACCAAAATCAAAATGCTTTAGCTTAACTCATTTGACCAAATTTGTTCCTTAGAATCCTCTTCTGAAGTAGAGTGACTAGTTTGAATTACTTTTGCATTTTATGAATTTATACAATATATTTATCACAAAGCAAAGACACTAGACAGATGATGGCAATGTATAAATGCTCCTAGGCATTAAAATGTCTTGTCTGTTCCTTAGCAGCATTAATCCAGTGACACAAAGCTGTATGCATATGCAAATAGGGCTCAGTGTACATGCTTATTCTGCATAAGGATTGCATAGTTATTCTGGGACAAGGAACAGACAAGATTGGGTGCATCCAGGATGGTATGGTCATAGACTTGGATGAA
>NW_004524678.1:804303-821563 GCF_000260255.1 Octodon degus
AAACAGTGCTCACAGATGTTGTCAATCTCTACTTCATCTAAAAATATTTGGAGTGAACAGAGCTATGTAGCTAGGAAATGATGCAATGGGAGAACATTCTCTTCCAGTCAGGGTCTGTACCCCTGGAATTAGCTAATGCATACCGTTGGTGGCTGCTCTTCTGTCCCTCTTTGATGTGTTGGAGGCAACTTCCATTCTCCTAAACCAGTTAAATCCGTTTTATGATTTGGACAAGTCAAATTTAATTAACCCTTGCTAAACTATCTACCTTTGAGTAGATACTTTGAGTTACTGATAGGCAGCACAGTTGTATCGTCTTCTATGCATAGAGACAAATGTTGTTAGTTAACAAAAAATTCCTCAAGCTATCATTTTAGAAGCAGATATTTACCAAGACTAGACACAAAGCCTACTTTGCTTCTACGGGATGTGCTATATATTTGTACCTACTGATGGGATCTACTGCTGCTACTGCAGTAAAGTAAGAATGCTACTGGTAATCATAGACCAACTAACAGGCCCTTCTGAGATTTCCAGGAAAACTGGTAAATCAAGTCCTGGAAAATGACATATCCCCCAAGAATGCACTACGATGCTGCTACCCAGTTATCAGTAACTCATTTCTCTTATCTGGCTGTGGCACTGAGGGGACAGTTACAGCCTATAATTGTTTTCGTGTTTTTTAGTTGCTTTTTTGGCTTGGGTGTGGGCACTAATTGTGTAGTTTGAGTCTTTGTGCTCCTAGTTCATCTTGGATTCACATGACCCTGGTAACTGGGCTTGTTCCTTCTCACATAAGTACAGAGAAATGAGACCCTGAGATCTGCTCATGTGCAGAAGGGAGTAAAAGCACTTTGAGAAATACCTCACTGTGCACTGGCCTGCTGCCTCAGAAACCAGTGCAGCCTGGGAATGAAGACTGCTGACATGCCCGGGTGTCTGCGCCCTGACATCCAGGGCGGGGAGGTCATAGCTTACTGTTTAGCTTCTATGAGGCAATTAAAAGATTCATTTCTTAATGTGATTCATCTCAGAAAGAGTTGACTAAGAGACATTTCAGGGGATAGGTGACATTCCTATGAAGAGATGGTGGAAAATTATGATTTTCTTCTTGGAATTTGTCTGTCTGTCTGTCTGTCTGTCTGTCTCTCTCTCTCTCTCTCTCTCTCTCATTCTAGGCAAGAATGAGAAGGGCTGCAGTGAGCCCATCTCAGGTTTCTGAGCAGCACAGAGTTTGATTATTTAATGCCGGTAAGACTTAGGCATGATTTGGCTCTTGCCTTTTTCTGCCTTTGGAACTACGGCAAAAATATGAACTAAGTATTAGTTTATTAAAACATCATTAGATCTCTGTGTGTAGATATATTTGAATGAAAGAATATCCCATATATAGTATTTAGATAGAGACAATGTGTAATATTTATTTTTATACAGAATTTTAAATTGTAATGCTTTGAATTCTGTCCCTGATTAAGTCTTCTCAAATGCAACACTTATATCTCTATTGCCAAAATGAGAGGCTTTCTCTCCTTGATCAGGTAGCAATTCTGAACCATAGCCAGTCCTTTTACAAGTATGTGCAATTAGACTATCTCTACTGCTTCATAAGAGATTTACTGATGGGCCTTAGTTTGGGGGGCAGCTACTTAGATTCCTTCCTTCCTTTCAGCTCATTGTTGAAAATGATTCTCCTCTTGGAATTCCATCTATGGTCAGCTTTTGGTGACTATTCCTAGTTTCTGGAAAGTCAATTCATCATTGCAAACATTTCTGAAATTCTTGTCTAAGGCATCGTGCTGGGCCCCAGGACTGTTACTGGAGTTGGTTAGAAGGAGATGGCAATGTCCACAACAAAGAATATAAATCAGATTGGAACAACATTGTAATAAAGGAGTGAGCAAAATTTTGTGTATGTCTGAGAAAGAAGCCATTTACTCAGCCTTGAAATCTGGTAAGACTTCCTAGAGGTAAAAACATTTAAATTAGTTAAAAGAAGACTGGGCGTGGTGGCACACACCTATAATCCCAATGGTTGGGAGGCTGAAAACAGGAGGATCACTATGAGTCTGATCTGTGTAGTGAGACACTGTAGACCTTGTACTAAACACTTAAAAAAGAAAAAATATATATTTAAAAGAAGCCAAGTACTTAGGAGGCTGAAGCAGGAGGATCGCTATGAGTTTGAGGCCAGCCTGGGATACATAGCGAGACCCTGTCTCAAAAACCCTAAATAAATAAATCAATAAGCAAGATTTTGAATAGATGAAGATGTAGGAAAGTAGAACATTCCAGAAGTATAAAAGCCCATGACACTGACTGGTAAAGGAGAGAAGTCTGTTCTGACTGGGAGCATTAACTGTGTGTGCAGAGAAAATGGCAGATGAATTTTGAAGAAGATGATTTGAGTTCATGAAGAACACTGGAAGTTACACTAAGAGAACTGGTCTTTAAAAAAAAACAAAAAAACAAAAAAACAGCAAGTTAGTCAAAGCTTTTGAATGGGGCATGTTAAGCCAGGGTCATAACTTACTTTAGAAAAGGTAACTGACAGGTGACTTACATAGGAGGAGCGTGAGTGGAAGAGGCCTTGTGGCAGGGGACTGCAGGAATAGTCTGGGTTCTTTCCCCAGCAGAAATGAGGGAAGAATGCAAGAGACGCTGGGAACCTAGCGCTGCATGTGGTAGGACTCACAGGAAACTCCCACATGCCTCTGACGTTTCTTCCTCAGAGGGTCGGGAAATGGGGAAACCATGGACTTCAAGGAAAGCAGGGTTAAGGAGAAAACAGTGAGAATCACACTGACATTCTAACAGGCTTTGCTTAGAGATGTCATTTCTTTTCTTTTGAGAAGACAAATTTGTTAGCCACACTTTCTGGGTTCCACTGAGAATCATAGCCTATTTTGTTGACGTTCAAGACTCCAAAACTGTCTGCCCCCTCAAAGGAAGAAAAGAAAAGGCAGATCTGGTCCCCATCATTTCTATATCCAGTTCTATCTGACCCCAATCTCTAGGTGTCTGTGAGGTATAGCTTAAGCCTTACTCAAGATAGGGTCTGCCATACCTGCCCTTCCTCTGGTCTTACTCTTGACGGTAAAACCATGTGGAATCCTTTTCAGTGCTTCTAGGATTCTAGAGTTAGACACAACTGGCCTTTATAGAGGTGGAAGTGGAGCCAAAATGGATTCTTGGATTGTGTAACTCCTGCAGGTTAGGAATCTGCCAGTCCCCTCCCAGGGGTGCCACGAGACACCAGCCCCCAAGGAAGTGGCGGCTGCCCTGGGCATCTGCTCTCTTTGCTTCTTCCTTTCCTCCACAAGGAAGGAAGCCGTGGGCTTTCCTCGCCTTTTTTCTTACTCTCTTAACACAGGGGAACAGAAGATTCTTGGCTTTTGGAGCTTGGTTAGTGAATTTAAGGCAAGAGGGTTTTGCAGAAAGCAGCCGGTTCCCATCTCTAAACTGTCGTTACTTTGCAATGACACCTCCTCCACCCCCTTTCCTGTGCTGTACAATTCATTTCAACTCCAGAATTTGAGTGAATAGTGTTAGAAATTCTTCCTGGAAAGCCCAGAGCTTGTAGCTCAGGCACGGCTTCAAGGTAGAGGGGTCTAAATAGAATGAAGGCCCTGTGCTGTTGTGGTGGCCTCCTGCACAGGGAATATAGCTTATACAAATGTTCCCACTCCTTTCCAACTCATTTCTTTATTAGATTTACACACCGCATATCCCATGACAAGTCCTATCCAAAGGTGGTAAGGATAACTGCTAATTCCAAATACCTACTTCTCATCTGATAAAGCCATTCAGATGTTTGCAGTATGAATTTGGCTTACACCTAGAATTTCCCAAATCAAATATTTAAAAGGCAAGGGTAATAAGTTCAACCCTGAATCTCTGGAAAACACTGTGTCATAGGTGGATCGACCCAACTAGACCGTGCACATAAAGCATTGGCCCTCCTATAAAAGCTTTAACAATTCACTCAGGTCATTTTTGTGTCCCCTTTCCCACTCAGGAACACCGAGAACATTATACATACTTTTTAATTTTGTCCCGCAAGTCATGGCCCGAAATCACTCTCCAGGTTCAATTCCTCTGATTATTGCAGCAGCAATAGTGAAGAGTCAACACATCTCCAAAAAGGAATGTAAACATGCCGACCCTTTCCCTTTCCCGGCGATTGTGGCCAAGAGGCACGCGAGCAACACGTGTGTGAAACACTGACAGAGCGCTCTGCACATTGATGACTGTCCGATGGCACAAAAAGAAGACACAAGCCTGCGAGGAGCTTTCTGCAGACATCTCTAAGTGAGGAAGAAAGGAGTTGGGGGGAGGGGAAGACCAACCCGTTAGAGTCACACCCCAGGACTCTGATCTCTGAAAGCCAAGGCTGTGGGGAAGGCTTAGGAGAAAATCTCACCTCAGACCCCATGTAGAGGCTTATTCTGAGGCAGGGATAGCAGGAGGAAGGGGAGAAGTGGGACACACCACTGGTTTATTTGCAATAAGCTAGCTTTCGTGGTCCACAGAGGTGACTTTGAGAGTCGTAATGCCAAGGGCCACTTACTTACTTACTTACTTTTAAGGTTAGGTTAGGAGCCACTGGGAAGGCAAGCTGCTCTTGTGGGTTGTCTTGTGTAACTCCCCACGCGTTCCTTGCAGTGGCAGCTGGTGAGTGTTGGGTCCCAGCCCCTAGATCCCACGTTCTCCAGACCCCTTTGCAGCCCCTCATAAATCGTGAGCTGAATCCCCCACCAGACACGTTTTTCTTGCCAAATCGTCCCTGTTCCACCCCACTCGACACTGATAGTCCTGGGAACCAGTGCTGATGCCAACCCGCACTGAACTTCTAGATGTGAGCGCGCTTTCTTGAACGGCAGCTCAGGCTAAAACTTGACCTCTGAGAGTTTCAGGAGGTGGGAAAGGGAGCAGAGGGTTACTGGGAGAGAGGGATTTCCTGGTTATTGCCAGAGGGAGTCTGTTTACTTGTCTTCAAGGGTCACAGCCATCCGAATGGGCTTCTCTAGCCCTATCTTGGGTTTGGTTTCAGAGGCCCAAGTCCTGTGGAATTCCACTCCCCGAGGGGCCCTCCCCTGCCCGATAGGTGTGGGACTTACACACCACCTTGAGGTTCAAGGCTTCCCAGGGAGTGCTGCAGCTTGCTTGCAGGAACAGCAGTTGGAATGGCTGTTCTAAGTGGAGTTTACTGTTGTTGTGTAAACCTTCATTTAAAGTTGACTGTAAAATGTTTCTGAACCTGCCAAACATGCATTAAAATATTTTGCTCCATTTATGCCTATGTGTAACATTTGGTTTCTAGAGAGCTTTAATCAGTAATCTTCAAGTAGGAAGTTATTCATCTTTATTGCCAGCCGGCTCTCAGTGGTGGTCGCAGCAACAATCTTTTTATTGCTTCTGTGTTTAGTTGTTCTCTGACATGACAGAAGTCAGCTGCAGTTCAATGAGCTTACTATTTGTGCAACTTAATTGCTTGCTTCCTTCAATACATACTCAATTTTTCTTTTTATGAGCGGGGCTGTTGGAAAAATTAAGCTTAAGGATATAGCCATCCACTGTTAATTAACCTCCTTCCCAAACACATTAGTAAAATAGGTCAAATGGCTGCTGAATGGTAAGTGGACGGTTACTCGAATCCTCCCTGGCTGAGAGGTGAATCCTGTGGCAGTGAGCAAATCCCGGGGCCTCGAGCATTTCTGGGGGCAAGCACAACATAAAGCAAAGCTTGAGCACAGCAAGGCCTCCTTCTACACCGTCATCATCTCCTGCGGGTAGAAAACATTATTCACTCTCACCAGGCTCAACTGTGGATCTAGCTTATTTCACTCCATGAAAATGAAAAGATATAAAGATTCTTTTTTCTCTCTAGGTTATTGCTTGTTTTCAAAAAGGAGCTTTTTTTTTTTTTTTTTTTTCCCCAAGAGTGAACACTGCCACTATTTTGCTTCAAAAGCCTTAGAGCTATCTATATATTGTAGGGATGTATGCATGCTTATGATGAGCACAGAGGTATTATTCTCAGGGCTCTTGCCACTCTTCTCTGTGTCTGGGTTACATGCAGGTGGAAAATCACTTTAATTGCAGTGAAGGGCTGATTGGAGCTTTGGCAATGTGACAAAATATTTTGAAATTTATAGACTTTTTATAAAATAGAAAAAATAGAAAATGTGATAGTCTGTGAGTTTGGTAGGAGGCAGGAGAACTTCAGGCTCTAGTTTATGCTTTTGGAAAGGGGAAAGCAAGTACAAACAAAACTACAACGTGACAACGCGCCGGACCCAGGGACCTCCAGTGTTTATCTGCAGCTTCCAACTTTGGCCTTTCATTGAGAGGAGGCAAGTGAAAAAGGTAATCAGAAAAAATGCAGAATTGTGGCAAAAAATACTCTTCAGTTCTAACATAAATCTCACAAGTATTTGGGTAGCAAACCTGCATTTTAAAAAACATCCATTCCGATACAGTTTCTATCTAATGCCGGAGCCCAGTGAGCACTCAGTGCTCGGGACAGGTTTTTGTGTCTTTTGACTGGGGCATGTTTTGTGCTTTGTACTCGGTCCGGGCCAAGCCTTCTGCAGCGCCTTTGTTCTAATGTCATTACAGAACTAACCTGAATCTGTGAGCCTCAGGTGGTGTCTCGGTTTGCCTACCTGGTAATGAGGGTTAATGACTCTCCCTAGTCTAAGCTCTGGGGCCTTCTTAGGAAACTTGATTAACTAAGGCTTGCAGGAAGTCTTGAGGCCGCAAGTTTTTTCCCCTTGTCCTCCTACCCTTATCACTTTGTCTCCCAAGGAAGCTGGCTGGCGGACCTTATTCCTCCTCAGCGGCTGGAAGTTCTGAAGCTCATCCTCCTTCCCCTCTGCAGGCAGGCAAAGGCCTGAGATGAAACACTGGATTGTTGACGCATGGAGAACAGTTGAACCACTGGAAAGGTGAAGTACGGGAGGGAGGAGGGGCATCCTCGCATTCCGATATGCCTGGGGATACTCCGGTGCCTGTCACTTGTGTGACGGGGCCCCAGGCTCCAGGTTGAGGAAGAACTGTGACTTCTGGTGGGGGAGGGAACCCTCGGAGCCAAAGGCCAAGCTTTGTTCCACCCCACCAGTTGTGACAGGAGTTTCCTGTCTTTTCTGAGACGAAGATACCTCTCCAAGAAGGAGGAAAGTGTAGAAAGGTCGCACTGATGGGTACGAGGAAGCAGTAAAGTCTGGAAGCTCCTCGGGATGCTTAGTCTTGCCCATCCGCACGCAGGAAGTTTGCTAATGTGAAGTTTAACTTGTTGCATGTTTCCTTGAAGATAACCAGACCTTTGCCGCAGGAACATAGTGTGGGCCAGGTTGAGCCCCAAGCACGGAAGTCTCGCTCCTCCCGTGGGTTCTCCTGTTGTTTTTAAAGGATGAGGTCTTGCTGGTTTCTGGGGGTTATCGGTGGATTTTAATTAAACAAATCCGGGAGAGGAGCTGGGAGCCATGACAATGCTCCCTATGACCAGCAGGTGGCACTGTGGACAGTAGCGTGGTAAAGAATTGCAAGTGGGAGGTGCAAGGGGAAAAGTAGACTAATGACAGGCTCTAAGCTACTCTGCAGATCTCTGGGAGGTTAACGGGGCATCTCAGAGAGCTACACAGCAGTCTCGGGTGTGGCACACTGCCACACCGCTGCTTTAAGAAAACATTTTCTCTGATTCTTACGTTTTTTAAAAGATTTATTTATTTATTTATTTTTGCTTTTTTTAGAGTTTTCTTTCCAGCCACATCAACTGCTCTCTGCTTAAGCTCTACACACTGTACAGGATACTGCCCGGAGCTGAAAACAAGTTCAAGGGAAGATTTTTATGGAATTTTAGAAACTCAACATCTTCTCATATTTTAAAACACTGTCATATACATGACAAACTTCAGCTGGGTATACATGGAATATAAAATTATGTTTCATGCTCTTAGAAAGCTGTCCTACATAGAGAAGCAGGTTTGTTGTGTTTGCTTAATTTTCTTCAAAAAAATCTTGAGGGCATTTCCCCCCATTTCTAGTAGCCTCTGCATTCTTAGTCATCCATAACACTCTCGAAAAAAATTATTTGAAAGATACTTGTGTGCATCCATTTTTAGGAAGCAGTTTTGAATAGATAAATTTGGTAATCAAGAAAATACAGTGACCTTTTACTTGCTAATATAGTGGGAATTTTCCAAGAATTTTGGGTTTCTTTTGTGAGGGTGGGGCTTATCTTATTTTTTTCCTCCCTAAGACATCAGAAATAAACTTATGGTAACTTAGACAAGAGGCAAAGGGGCTTCTTAAGGAGGAAGTGCAGTTTCCCACAATAACTGTCCCCTAAGATAAGGTCTTTGGAGGGACAGTGGTGTTTCTACCAGAAATGTGGACATCTCTTCCGAATTTTTGGGACAGAAACATGGACTACTTTTTCCTTTTGCTTCTAGAGGAAGGTAGAAAGCACCTGGGTTCCAGGGGTGGTAGAGCCCATGCTTTCAGGGCAGAAGGGTGAGTATGTAGGTGACTCGTCTAGAAGCAAGCAAGGATCATCCTCTAGGGACCAGGCCCTGGGGGTAGAGTTGGGAAGATAACACAGCTAGATTTAGCACAACATGGAAGAAATCAGGATTGGAGAGTGACAGGTCAAGGCCTGATGCCCTTCTCAGAGTCCATCACCTTCCACACTCCCATACTCCCCTCCCCTGCCAGGGGGCCAGGCCAGCCGCAGGCCAAGCTGAGAGTGGTCTCTCCACGTGACTGGAAAGTCTGACCAACTGAGGGAACCTAGGAATGGAAACCAGTGTACTATATATTCAGAAACAAGGATATTTCTGATTCACCAGGGCAGGCTCCTCTCTTATTTCTTGGAGTGAATTCCTCTCTTCAGAGCCTGGATCCTGGCAGGGCTTGAGCAGCAAAGAGGAGCATAGGTTTCCTGTCACTTCCTCCTTGGCAGGTTGTGTCTGCAGACACTGGCTCCCATACCCGGTAATTACTTTTTCACATTTTTTAATATAGTAACACATGGTTGGGCTTGTGGTAGGGGAACCGATGCCTCTAGGCCATGAGTACTATAAATAACTCCAGGGATCATTTTATATGGTCAGGGAAGGAAGCAGCTTCTTTCTTAAGAAATAGCTCCAAGGAAAGAAGCAGTATTTGAGAACAAATAACTTCTATTTCAAAGAGGCCCTTCGATTTTTCTAAATTTCTCTAGGCCGGGAATCTTACCGGTATTAATTTATTTTCTCATCCGCCTGACTTACATGACTTGTTATGGTCACACTCTAGGTTACTTGAGTAACAAGTAGTAACAAGTAGCCATCTCGTTGTATGTAGTATATGCATATATATAATGCTTAGGAAGGTAGAACTTTCAGCTGTCAACTCCTGGGTTGTCCTCTGATCATGAACTCCCTGTGGACTGACAATGAACATTGTTGGGAGGCACTTCAAGAAACAATCTAAACACAGTTCTTCAAGTCTCAGGCAAGACTTTCAAATCATCCAAGAGAGTCTAATTTTAGAGCTTCCTGAAAATAGAAATTTAGGACATTTGTCCTAGAGTTTAGCACTTCACAATTTTCATTGCCAAGAAGTTCTTCCTTTTATCTCTACTTAGTGGGCTAAAAATGTTTGGCTTTTTATTTATTCGGTGGAGGTTGACAATAGCTGGTCACAACTACCTTTCACTTCATTATTCTTTTTGCTCCAAAAAGACTGGTCCCTATATGTGTTTATGGTTAAATAGTCAACAGTTATATAAGGTATTATTTTCTCCTTTATCGAAATCTAATAGGAAATTACATGTAGCACAAACATTCCAAAATGCTTCTTGATTATACCAAAATCAAAATGCTTTAGCTTAACTCATTTGACCAGATTTGTTCCTTAGAATCCTCTTCTGAAGTAGAGTGACTAGTTTGAATTACTTTTGCATTTTATGAATTTATACAATATATTTATCACAAAGCAAAGACACTAGACAGATGATGGCAATGTATAAATGCTCCTAGGCATTAAAATGTCTTGTCTGTTCCTTAGCAGCATTAATCCAGTGACACAAAGCTGTATGCATATGCAAATAGGGCTCAGTGTACATGCTTATTCTGCATAAGGATTGCATAGTTATTCTGGGACAAGGAACAGACAAGATTGGGTGCATCCAGGATGGTATGGTCATAGACTTGGATGAAGAAAAAACGTTGGAAGCAAATCTGTGGGGCAAGGGAGGGGGCAGTTGGGACACTTCTGGGGAGCCTGAAGCAGACGTGAAACCCAAATCCATAGCCCTTCATCATCCTGGGTTAATATTTGCCACCTTCCCAGAGCACCCGATATTGGGCTCCAGAAGTCTAATCTGAAGAGCAAAGATAGAAATTTTTCTCCTTGGCCAAAGGAAACTCTGTCTTACTCTGCTCTGGATAATGCATTCTTACAGCCAGTGTTGGCTCTTTAATGTGAGCGACCTAGAGGGTCCCTGGTTAATGGGGAAACTGAATCCTTGGGTACTGGCTCATCTTCAAGACACAAGGAGGAGGTGGTTGGGTTGTGAGTGTCCATATAGGATGCTGGTTGGCAATTTTATTTTGAAAGACTTCTCTGGTGCTGAGGTAGAGCCCATGCTCTGAGGTTGTGTGCTGACGGTAGCTACGGCTGTCAAAAGGGACTCGGACGTAGCAGGGCTTTCTCTCATGGTGTCTCAGCCCTTACGAGAAGAGAAAAAAGATCGCATTGTTTCCTGGGCTCCCTCACCTGAGCTTTCACCCAAGGAGCTGCTGGCTTAAGGGAGCTGGGGTCAGAATGGCAAGTTCTCCTTCACCCTTGCCTGCCCACAGGCCCACACACAACCCTGTTATAAGGTTGGCTTTTTACGAACAATATTTCCAGAAAATACTTGTACCTGTTTTCTGCCATGCTACATTTTTGGAGATGATTACATCCTCGTGCTAGGGAATGGCGTGTCGCCAAAGCCAGAGGCCTGCCTGCTGGAGCTTGAATAGCGCTCATTATGAAGGAGAAGTTTCTATTCCTACCCCTGGAAGGAAAAAGCCACTCACAGATAAAGTGTATGATATGATTACCGTTGCTTTAGATAACTGCAAGTATTACTTCCGACATGATAAGGGATTGTTTTTTGTCTTCCTGGCCCAGAACTTGGCTCAGCCTCTTTAAGAAGAAGTGGTGGCATTTTTGAAGGCCACTTGATCAGTTTGGATCCTGTGGGAGCACGAGGTGGCCGTGCAGATAAGAACCAACACTGGTTTCAGCTCCTGGGGCTGTTGCAGTGGGAGATGGGAGGGGGACTGCGATGGGGCTTAAACATGGGGGCCTTAGAGATTCTGAAAGTCATTTAGTGGTCTTGTGACTAATCCCAATCATATAAAGATCTGTCAGTGTCTCTCACGGTGATAAATGAATTAGAATGAAACTCATGAAGAGGCCTAGAACACTCTCAGCACCATGGAAGGGTGTATTAACCAAGCAGGACTGTTAGCATCCATGTCTGACTTTCTGATGGGACTCCAAACAGGACTGATGAGAGTTTCATGAGGTAGGTTGTAGAAAGGAAACGAAGGCCCACCCTTGATAATTGAAGCACCGTGTGAGCACAAATACTTTTAATCTTCTAGTGCCTTTTGTGGGCAGATCAAACTCAAGGATAGCACTCTGTGAGGAAGGGCCCTGGAGTTGTCAAAAGTGAGAAGTTGTAGCACCTCCTTCCGGTTCCTCTGATAAATGGTTCATGGGTACAGTGTTGACTATCATAGGAGATCCAGAGGTAGAAAAATCAGCATGGACACTGAGGTTTCAAAAGAAATCTGAAAATAGAGAGTTTAGATGTAAGTATATGTCTATGGATATAGGTTTGTGCTCACAGTATGAAAGTTCATGGCTGTGACATAAGTGTTTAGTTCTTCCTAAGACATATTTGAAGGAGCAGAAGATGCTTCAGCAGTGATGGCAGACTTTGAGAGGCCAAGAGGCAAACTGCACCCTGAAAGTCACTCATTTGCCACAAAGCGCCAGCACTGCAATTCAACCTGAACACTCTTGGGTTTTAGTTTAGAAGAAACAAGTCTACATTGACATCTTTTGTCCTAAAAGAAAAGCACAATAGCATGTGTGCCTGAGGCTCCCCATCACAGAACTAGATGTGTAGAACTGGATCCTCACAGTAGTAGAGGGTGGATGCTTTGATACTTTTGCACCAGGAGGCTTCTGGGTAAGACTAGAGACCAGAGTAAGAAACAAAGAAGAAGAGATTCTATTTCTCTAACTTTTTCCCTCCTGTTCCCATGTTTCTGATACTATATCTCTTGAAATCACAGTTTTACAACCTCTTGACACTAATGTTGTTGAACAGAAATGGAGAAATATGGAGAGACCTTGGGCATACAAACACTTGTTGTGACTCAATTTTAATATTCCAAATGTCAATCAAAGTTGTAGTTCTCAAGAAAAGTAAGCTCCTGCATCTTGAGTGACAACAGCGAAAAATGGATCATGTCCCTTGACTTACTATCTTCAATTTTCTTTCTTTTATGAGAAATGTACTAGGTTTGGGAATTTCTCTCTTCGGGTTGTGATTCTCCAGCTGTTGGCAAAGTGCTTGGAATTATTGAGATGGAAATGCTATTCCTGGACTAGGTATTAGGGCTTGGCTTTTTAAAAATTAAAATATTCCCAAATGAGTTTCATTTGTGTTTCCCTTATAGACTTTAGTATGGGAAGTTGCCCATGAAATAAATTTAGCTCAGAGACTTCTGGGTATTGGCTGTGGCTCTTAAGACGAGTAGTGATAACAGATTTACTATGGGGCTTATCCAATAATACTACTATATGAGGTATGCTAAAAAACTATGATGAATATTTCAACTTAAAACATTTATTACGATAGCAGGCAGACACACTGCCATCAATCTCCTTTATAATTCTCTCTCCTGCTTTAAGCAGACACACTTATCCCACCATCCTTGCCATGTTCTGAAGCAGTTCTGAAGTCTTCTTCTGTGAGTCTTCTTCATAAGTTGTTCTTCCATGGCTGCCTGAATGTCCTGAGTTGATTCAAAATGTTTACTTTTCATGGTCATTTTGACTTTGAGGAAGAGCCAGAGAGCTCTCTTTCTTGGTGAGAGACAGAGGCTCCTTCTCTCCCAGGGGAGAAGCTCTAGATCTAGTGCATAAGGTGGATGAGGACTCAGCACTGTGTTTTTGTGAGCTACCTTTCCATTGTATGGTGTCCAGCAGGAGCATTCAATCAATATTCAACCATAACTTTTCAAGACCCTCATGAAAGAGGACTTCCAGAAGTGCTTCAGAAAGTGGTCAGAAAGATGGGAATAAATGTGTCCAAAGTAAGACTGAGTATTTTGAGGGAGATTTCCGACAATGTGTTTTTTAATTTTTATTTATTTATTCTTGTATTTAGTACTGGATGTACAGGGTGTATAGGGTCTCACTGTGTAGATAGGACTCGAACTGATCCTTCTGTTTATAGCCTCCCAAGTGCTGGGATTATAGGCGGGTGCCACCACACCCCATCTCAATCACCATCTCAGTGCATCCCAGGGGTGGGGCCAGCATGGCAGGCCCAAGGATCGAACTCCCAGCCCCTGCATCTTCCTATGCAGGCACTTTAATCCTCTGAGCTATTTGGCCAGCCCCTGTTTTTTGTTATAAATTTTTTAAATTTAAAAATGTACCATATATTTTGATCACACCATGTACAGCTTTTTCCATTGTTATGCTGCTATTTGGTGTCTGGAGATAAAACTTGTCTTCAGAGATAGTTAGGTCTGTATTGAAGCAGGACTTGCTTAGCGTCCTATCTGCGTGTCACATGCTGAGTTTCTAGAAGGTTTCATCAGGCAGATTCTCTGACCCTAGGAACCAAGGTGTCAAAGCCCCATGGGTGTGGCTGGTGGCTACCTGCAGGGCACTGGCACGTAGCCCTTGTGGAGTTAGGCTTTCTACATGGCTCTCAAGTTCTTTATAAATTAGTTTTTGTCTGTCAGTTTTTAAAAAGGGGTCATGCCTGACATAATTCTTGTCACTTTCTGTTCTTTCTTTCAACTTTGTGTCCTGGAGTTTTCTTGGCGAGAGACAGAGGCTCCTTCTCTCCCAGGGGAGAAGCTCCAGAGCTCACCCTGCTTTGGGGTCACGGCAGATTTGCTAGTGTTACTTTCTTTTCCAAGTATGATGGGGCCCATGATGACTTTCAGACCCAGATGGGAAGATGATGTGGATAAAAGAATTTAGCAAGAGATCAGAAACTGGGCTGCACTTCTAAATGGATCGCCTTTCGGAGAGAGCGTGCTAGCCCCTCCCCCAGACGTGGCTGTGGGTAGCTGTTGGTACAGCTATCTTGGCATGGCTGTCTTGCTGTATAGTGCCTGCTGCCTCAAACGCTGCTGCCAGTACTTCAGAAAGAGGAAATGACTAATGATGTGGTGGCAATCACGAACCAGGATGAATACAACTTGAAAAGGAGCAGTCTTCAGCGTTTGATCCTCCTTAGAGGAAACTGAGTCTGAGTCCTAGAGTCTTTTCTCTGAGGTGTTTGTCTGATCTCGTTTCATTGTCCAGCGGTTGCAGGGTCCAGGAGAAGGCTGGGGGCTGGAAGCAGATGGCGCAGGCAGCCAGGGCTGCTCGCCCCTGAACGCCTGGGCACACGCACCGCTCCACAGTCTGTCTGTGAGTGCCCGGGTCTTGGAGTCATGCCAGGCACAGAGGAAAGATTTAATTTTTAAAGCCTGAAGTTTTGTGCATTTTCAGGAAAACATTCTGGAAAGACTTAGTTTGCGACTTGAGTGACTTCTCTGCTTTCTCCTTTATTGGAGTTTGAATAGATTCAGGACTTTTAATTTTTTTTTTCTTTTTTGATTTGGGAATCAGTATGCTGTTTTCTTAAGGCCCACGACCAAGCATCCTTTAATGATACTAAGGCCTCTCTTTCCGCTCTTGACCTTCTCTTCACATCATCAAATTCCTCCCTTTTACTTGGAAAAAATGTTATGTAGTAGGCGAAAGGAGAAGTGGATATTTGGTGTTTTATAAAAGATGAAGATGTTTATGCTTGTGTGAGGCATAGTGAAAGAGAAAACCAAACTTGAATAAGGAGAGTTAGTAGGGGCTTCCCGGATCGTGTGTCCTGAGGTGCCCCCCAACTCTTGGAGCCCAGGGTATCACTTCAATACAATGGGTCTTCACTAGGCCTCTGCTGCAGTCTCTTCCTGCATACAGAATATGGATGTGCTACTTCCTCTGAGCCACTCTCTGCCACTTGTCCTCAAGTGCTGCCTTCTGGGTGTTCCTGCTGGGTGACATCACGGTCAGGTCCAAGAGTGGTGGTGTCACACAGCAAGTTGTAGCAGCAGGGTCTTCACTTCAGATGATTCCTGCTGCCATTCGTGGGTTAAGAAGATACCTGCAAAGTATTTCTAAAGTACCTTAAAGTATTTCGAAGTATTTTCTCTAAGGTAAAATAGCACTTGGGTTTGTTCATTGAGAACAGACGGGCCACAGAGAACCAAACTAACCTGGCCATGCCCGGCTTTGGGTGGATCAAAGCATCCTCACCTTTCAAGGTAGCCCTCGGGTGCTGGGCCATCCCTGTGGTTTGGCCAGGTATGGGTGTGTGGCAAAGCTGAGGGCACGTGTGAATGTGTGTGCGTGTGTGTGTGTGCAGGTGTGCACATGAGAAAACATGTGCATGTGTGTGTATGTGCTGGTGTGTGGTCACTTGTTTAAGAGCTAAAACAGACTCAATAAAGAAGCTGTTCTTTACTGTTTGGCTATGTATAGCAATGGGGAGAATTTGGAATTAAAAATGAAATAGCATATGCGATATGATTGAAAAAGTACAGTGAATGTTTAAATTTTAAAAGAAACATTGCCATGAATCTCCCCTAAAATACTGCTCTTTCTCCAGACACACTTTTCTCATCCTTCTTGCCACTTTCTGAAGAGTTCTAGGATTCTCCTTCCCTCGGTGTCACTCCTGGTGCTGTTAGGGCTGCCTCAACGTTGGGAATGGATTTATTTTATTATTATTATTATTATTATTATTTTTGTATTTTAGGGAAAGGTCTACAGGGTGTTCAGGGTCTCACTACTAGATGGGACTTGTAGTGATCCGCCTGTTTACAGCCCCCAAGAGCTGGGATTACAGGAGTGCACCAGCATGCCCAGTCTCAATTGCCATCTCACATGCCCGAGGGTGGGGCTGGCATGGCATGGAATGGATTTACAACATCTTCCTTACCTGGTCATTTTGAGTTTGAGGGAAGATCCAGATGTCACACAGCACTAGATCTGGTGAATAAGGTGGATGAGGGCATGCCAGAACACTTTCACGAGCCAGCCTTTTTCCTGGGCATCACTCAGCAGCAGCAGCAGCATTCACCATATTTTTTTACTCACGCCTTGCAAAGACACTCACAGAAGACTTCCAGAGCTGCTTCAGAAAGTAGCACGGATGATGGGGTAAGTATGCTTGAAGCCGGGAAGAGTATTTGAACAGGGATTCATGACAGTGTGTCTTTTACAGTAATAAAGTTTCTTAAAATTTAAACATTCACTGTATTATTTGTATGATGCCTAGTAAGAAATTGCTCCATCCAGTGAGCCCTTCTGCCCTGCGTAAGGCCTTATGAGACCCTTAATGCTAATAACAGTAGCTAACATTTTAAAAGTACTTATGTGGTGGCATGTGATCATACTGATACCGGCCTATGCCTTGATTTTCTAACTGTAAAATGGGATAATTGTAAAACCACCTCTGAGGTGGTTGTGAGGGTCAAATGGACACAAGGTTTAGGATTTTTTTTTTTTTTCAGTACCAGGAATTGAACTCAGGACCTTGTGCTTGCCAGGCAAGCACTTATTCTACTGAGCTATCTCCCCGGCCCAGGAGGCTTAGGACATTAAGGAACTGAGCTGAGCAGAGAACATCTCCGAGAAAGCCTGGCATATTGCCTGTCCTCGGGAGTGATGACTGTGTTATCACCTCCATTTATGAACATGAGAGGGATTAAGTGTCATCCTTGGACTCCACGTTGGGAAGGAGCTGAGCTCAGCAGCCGGACCCGGAAGGCTAAATCCTCCTCCTGTTCATGCTCCACCTTCATAAAGATTATTCCCCTCCTTACGGGGCTTTGGCAAATTGCTAGCCGGATCCTCAAGGCTAGAGGAAAACAGACTCATCTGGGTACGGTCCTGTGGGGTGGGGGTCCCCAGCCTCCAGGCCATG
>NW_004524678.1:823719-827042 GCF_000260255.1 Octodon degus
CCTGGGCTGGGACTGGTCCCGCCGGCGCAGGGTAGCAGGAAGCTCTCCACACACTCACCGGACCTGGGTTAGGACTGGGTCTCGGACATATTTTATAATGAATCACCCAAATAATCATATACAGCAAGTGCAGGAAACCTATCCACACACTAAACACTAAAGAATCCAGCTGAAGGCCTAGAGCCAACAACAGTCTCCTGCAGGCCCTCTTCATGGATATGTGCTGGAAAGGCCCAAAGGTGAGTGGTAAAGCTAGGAAGTCTATGCCAGCAGGGTGAAGGATCTGTGCTAGCAGGCTGAGGGATCTGAACTGGAGCTGGGAAGCAACCCTCAAGGTAAGCACTAGAACTCCTTCAAAAGTATCATAGCCATCCTCAGCCACAGTGAGGTCCCGAGGTTCTCCCGCAATTGAGAAACTCAAGTTCCTATCAGGAAATCCAAAGTGACGAGCTTCTCCGTGATGCGGAGCAGTGCATCTTCTTCCTCTCCAGAGTCAGGAAGTGAAGCTCAAGATGAGGACCGGAGTGCCTCCAAAGTTCACCAGAAAGCCAACATGAAAAGGTCCTCCAGCGGAAGAGCCCGAGAGAGCTAGCAGCTTCCCACAGCTCCAACAGCTTCTTCGAATGGCACCCTAATAGTGTTTCGGCAGCTTCTCCTGTTCTGCCTTTATGCTGCTGGCAACAGCCCTCAGGTGGCCTCCTGCACCCAGCACCATGCTAGTTTAATCCAGTTGAGTGTAATAAGTTGACCACCAGTTGGAAATCCACTTAGTGTGGTCAATAAGAAGTTATTTAACATCCTTGGGGGCACAGTTTTCCTATTAAATAGAAGAACGATGTCTGCTTTTTGTGGAGATTAAACAAATGATATATGTAAAACACTTAGAGAATTCCTGATTTATAGAAAATTCCATTATATATTACTGTTAAGAAAGGGTTCTTAGAAGTTAAAAAAATGAAGTATGAAATTGATATAGGATATTGGCGGGTGAAGCAGAAAGGCTCTATCATGAAGCAAAACAAAAATATAACATAATGGAATATAGGAGAGGAAAGATGAAATCTGAGGCTCAGTTCAGGTTGTCAAGTTTAGGAATGCTGTAAACTGCAGAGATAATAGAAAATACATGAGAGATTATTAAATAAATAATAGTAGATTTTATTGAATGGCAAATCATAAATTCTTTCCATTGAAGGAGTTCTCTTTCTTAGGAGGGGCTTAGAAGCAACTCAACAAAACGCGTGAGTGACCAAGAAAGACAAACCCAACAAAAGAGCTAAATGTGGTCCCCAGTAAGAGGGCTCTGGGATGACAGCTGTGCCATGAACCAGCAGGCCGTGTTCAGTGCAGCAGCACCTCAACTACACGTGGGTAGGGTACCAGGAGATAAAATGCGTGCTGGAGTGAGGACGGGGGCTGGGGAAGCTTTCAAGCCAAGCACAGAAGTTTAGATTTCTTTCTCTGGGCAATACAGTGGAGGGCTCTGCCCAGGATATGGTACAATCAGATTTGAGTACTGGAGGAAGATAGATTGTTCCAGAAGTAGAGCACTGGCTAAATTAAACAGGGGTTTACTTGCTGAAAAAAGGGTTGGGAGTTGTAATCTATCAGATAGACGTAGTGGCACACACCTATAATCCCAGCACCCTAGGAGGCTGAGGCAGGAGTGTAAGAAGTGCAAGTCTGGCTGGGCAATTTAGTGAGACCTAATGAAATATCTAAAAAAAATGATTTGGGGATATAATCAGTGCAAAGGCCCTGCATTCTATTTGTAGTACTAGAAAAAGAGGGTAATATTTACTTCTGGCACGGCAGTGGCAATGGAAACATGAAGGGTGCATTTGATGAACACTTGGAAGTAGGCAGCGCATGGAGAAATAAGAGAGGAGCCAGAGATGAAGTTTGCAGCATGGGATCTTTGGTTGATGTCTTTTTGGCAATATATAGACAGAAAAGGAGATTGTTTACTATTTGTAGTGGGACTAGTGGATATTGCTATGGCCTGAAATATATTTATTCAATTCACAGCCAGTTATTAGAATATGACTGTGTTTGAAAATAAGGCCTTTAAAGCAAAAGAGTTACAATGAAGCTGTTAAGGTAGGGCTCTAATTTGCTAGGACTGGTGTCCTTAAAGGAGATTAGGAATGGTGACAGAGGCTCACAGGCACAGTGACAAGGTAATGTGAGGATGCACTGAGAAAACAGTCATTTGCAAGACAAGGACAGAGACCCCAGGAAGAGCAACCTGCTGGACACCTTCATCTTGGAGGTCCAAGTTCCAGAACTGTGAAAATTAACTTCTGCTTTTTAAACCACCCTGCATTTAAGTCATTCTGCTGTTGTCTTTTACGGCAAATCTGACGAATTAGTACCTTCATGCTGAGTCCCAAGTACCTTGAGCTACGAGGTGAGTGGCTGTGAATAGGACACACACTTGGGGCTACAGACTGAGACGTGATCATCAGCAGACGCTGAGAACGGATCAGTTTGCTCCTGTGAAATCTAACTGTGACAGGGACCTCACACAGCACAGGTGATGAGCAGAAAAGAAATTATAGTCAAGAGCTGGAGACAGGGAGCTGAAGATACAGAAGCGGGCAGATGCAGCGGGTAGCCTTGGAGAAGGGAGGAGGTGGGGGCTGTCAGAGCAGAGGCTGAGAGCTAGCTCGGGGGAAGAGGAGGCCTAAGCAGCGCTAGGGGCTGGGAAGCTGGCCTAGGTGGGAAGGCTCAAGAGAGGTCAGTTTGACAAAAGATAGTTGATGTGGGCAATAGAACAGATGCTTCTGCTGAAATGCACTTGCAGAGACTGAGTTGCTCTCTGCGCTTTTCTTTTTGGTAACATTTAAGAGATACATCCTAATAAAACTAGCATATTTATGACAAATAAGTTTATTTTTAAAATTATGTCTCTATGAATAAATCAGTTTATTTTATTTTATTTTGTATGTATTTTGGTACAAGGTCTATAGGGTCTCACTATATAGATTGTACTCATAGTGACTCTCCTGTTTTCAGCTTCCCAAGTGCTGGGATTACAGGTGTGCACCACCGTGCCCAGTCTCAAAATGGGTACCTGAGATGAATACACACTTCTCAGAGGAAGAAATACGAACGACACATAAATGTAAGAAAAAATGTTCAATAGCATGGTTATTTGAGAAATGCTAATTAAAACGACATTGAAAAGCCGGGTGTAGTGGCACATGCCTGTAATCTCAGCACTCGGGATGCTGAGGCAGGAGGATCACTGTAAGCTCAGGAGCAGCCTGTGCTACAAATGGGTTCAATGCCAGCCTGAGCTGCATAGTGAGTCCCTGACT
>NW_004524678.1:827142-837206 GCF_000260255.1 Octodon degus
TGTACTGATTCCTCGGCAGCTTCCAACTCGGCTCTGGACATAGTGGTCCTGCCCGCTGAAACTGCTGCCTCGTTCTGCCTCTGCACGTGGGTTCTGGCCCATCCTGTCCCTGGTCCTGGTGTGCTGCTGTATCACGCAGCCTCCAGGCCAGCCACTCGCTGCACTCTCGGTGGTTCTTCTCTCATTCTTCCTTTCTGCCCTGTTGTCTTCACACTAGCACCTGCAGGAGCCCCACAGTCACACAGCCCAACAAAGGTCTTTCAGGAGAACAACCCTCACTTGTTTCCCTGTTGGCATTTTTTGAAGATTTAACAGGATAATCTTGGATGTACGTCAGCAAGTGTGAGAAGGAATGGTCTTAATCCCCAGCAGGGCATACAAATGAAGTTCGACAATGAGAGCAATACACATAGAATCTTTCTCTTTTCTCCTCCAGGATGCCTGCTGTAAGGGCTCAGGTAATCTTGTGCTCCAAGGGGTTTTCCTTTTGATCCATCTTCTGTAGAAATGGAACTCCCAAGAGATTGAGGCTGAGGGATGCCCTGGCCAAAAGTACCCACTTTATCCTAAAGGAGAGCTTCTACCTTAATTCTCTGTCACCCACAAATTCTCGGAGGTCTCAGCCAGGAAGTACAGCCTAGACCCTTCCAGCCTTTCTCTGGTGGCTGAGTTATTCAGCTATTTATTTATTTGCAGTGTTGGGAATCAAGCCCAGGGCCTCACAGGGTTGGCAAGTGCTGCCCCTCAGTGCTACATCCCCAGCCCTCAGCTCTTCATTTAAAGTCCTGACTTGAGGGCCAGGGAGATAGCTCAGTGGTATAAGCCCCTGCCTGGCAAGCCAAGGTCTTGAGTTCAAACCCTGGTATCACAAAAAAGAAAAGAAAAGAAAAAAAAAAAAAACAAGAAAAGAAAACAAAAAGAACATTTAAAGTCCTGACTTGAGTTAAACTCAAAGAAGTTACTACTGCATTCTTAATCCAGTTGATTTCTAGAAAGGAAAGTAAGTTTCCCTGCAGAAGATACCTCTAGGTCTTTCTTCCAAAAAGCAACTAAGAAGGTTGTTCATGGGTCAGCTCTCGTACTTCTCTTCCAGCATGACCAGTTCTGTCAGATGGGCCTGAGGTCAGAAGAGTGGCCTGGGTTGCTGGTGGTATAACAGGAATGAACGAGATGGGTTAAGATCCTATTTGTGAGGACAGTGGCCCCCAAATGGACTCAGGAAGCCCAAAATGGAGTCTTCTGTGCCACAGCCCTCTGGGAATCATAAAAATACCCACCATGTTTCCTTCAGCTGTCTATGACCTCCCAAGAGTACGACCAGGCAGGCCCCAGGCTCAGGGACTCGTGGGCCCTGCATAGGCTCTGTGTGAGCACTGGGTAGAGGTTAGATTGCTTATGCAACAGCCTGAGCTCCCTTCAAATCTCTTCAGCGTCCTAGAAAATGAGCCTTGTGAGCACCCTACTCACAACCCCTTCCCCGCTAGCGAGAACTTTACTTTCTTGCTCCTATGCTTTACTGCCTTGCCTTTGTATCTTCCAAAGAAATTTGCTTGTCCTCCATCCTTGAGTATATTCTTTGTCACCATGTGACAGGACCCTGAAGTTCCTGTAACAGAGGGAGAGATATCCCCTACCTCTCCTACCTCAGAGCGAGATGTCATGGTGCCTATCATGTCAGCAGATCCCTCCTGGAAGAGCTTGATGGAGGTAGGCAAGAGAGGAAGGTGTGTGAGGAGCCAGCTTTTTTCTTTCAACAATGTAAGAGTTGTTAGAGACCGGTCCTTCTCCTGTCATGTGATCTGCTGTGCTTTTCGTTGTTATTGTTCCAATCAGTTTTTGCTACGTGGAATTTTTTTTTTTTAAATCTAATTCTCACTTTCCTTTTTTCTCCCCCTCCCTTCATATGTGGGCTGATTACTTTATCAAATCCAAAGAAAATGTCATGAAATGACTTTTCAAGTCAGTCATCTTTCGAAGACCATTTTCTTTCTATAAAGAAGTAAATACAGAAAACAGTCTTGTGATTAGCAAAACTGTTAGCCATTCCTTCGGCTCTAAAGCTCATTTCCTTTGTTTGCTGTTGACCAACTCAAAGGGCACCATTTCTTTCAGTGAAGAGGAAACAGGATTTATTCAAAGCCCGCTCCAAGGCAATGGAGTGACCCCCTTGCATCAGATCACCACCCAGCTGTGTACAGGTGGATGACGGTTTTACAGCAAGGAACATGTGGAAGGGAACACAGCAGGGAGACAACAGACATGCTGAGGTCTGTCACAGTTCTTCTGGAATCCAGACCTTTCCGTCCCTTGCCTAAGGGACTAAATCTGGCCTTGGCATCCCGTTCCCCACATCTGCATCTTCTGTCCATTTACTTGGGCTGACGAGAGACAGATGTGGTGGTTTATGCCCAAAGCCCGAGATAGTTTGGTGAAGTCACTTGTCTCTAAAGGAAAAAAGAAATCTAACTTTTACAGTTCTGCTTTGCAGGGGCCAACTACAAGCAGAGCCCCCCATTCCCCTTCCTGTTCATTTAAGTCTGGCCCTGACTTGCCACCTTGTGGTTCCTCGTGGTCTGGCTGTCTCAGGTTGGATTCGGACATAGATTCCATCAAAGGTAGCTGGGACGTGGCAAAGTAAGGCCGAGTGCTTGGCCTGCAAAGGCCTTGCTAAGTTCTGTGAGATCAATTATAAGTGAAAGCCGAAAGCAGGAGATGCCTGACACTCTCTTGCTTACTTTTCTCTCTTTGCTGAGACAAAATACCTAACACCCAAAAACAAGGAAGGAAAGGCTTATCAGGCCCACAGTTTGTGGGGCTTTCAGTCCGTAACCAGCTGGCTTCAAGGCAGGGTGGCGTAGCACAGGGGCGACAGTTCAAGGCGGTGGGGGACAGCGAAAGAAGCTTCTTTTCCTCCCTTCCATTGTAAGTAGGCTACCGACCCACACCATCTCTGAGCCCTCCTCTTCCACAAGCTGAGGATGTTTACAAAGTAAAGACCCTGGCTCTCTGTGGAATGACTTAGTTGAGCTTTTTTAAACTTCTCAAGTTGACACAAGGAACAGCTTCCTTGAGCAGTAAGGGCGTGTCCTGTTTACCCGGATGCAGCTCTGCTGAATTAGCGAAGCTTCTAGACTCCTTACTTCGTTAATGTACTGAGCTTTGTTACTTAGGGAAGCCTCTAAAACTCCAGTTTTTCCCTAAAGCTGTGGGTCACTAGAATGTCAGGTTGACAGGAAGTCTCAACCACAATAGATAGTTACGGTGGGGTGGGGGTCGGGCCAAAGAGTTGGAAGCAGCACGGCATGCAGCCATAAGGAAATGGCAGCAGAGTTTGACTAGGTGGCAGCATGCTCAGAGCATGTGGCTTGTGCCTGGAAAGAGCACATGGCATCAGTGCTGAGAGCACTGGGCTTAGGGGTTTAAGATGTTGCGCAGGGCCCATGGCACCGCTTAGTACATCTCCTGGAGTGTGACTGACAGCAGGACTCAGAGCACTGGCCCTCATCAACGGTGTGTGAAGTACATGTCCATTGCCATGGGCCACTCCGGTGCTACTGGGTGCATGAGATGTAGTGCTACCCAGGAAGCCTCCCTGAGCTCAGGGGAAGGTTACCGCAGGTCACAGGAGGATCCGCTACGCATGCATACTGCTTTGGAACTGTAGAATTTTCCAGGGCTTTTAGGTTTGCTTATCTCTGCTTCTGGGCAGTAAGACTTTGGACAGAGGTCAGGGCCCTGGGCCCTGGGGCTTTCTTGGGTTCAGATGAGTGGAGGGAAGCAGCCCTGTAGCCCCAATTATGCTCTCTATGTTAGAAGTAGAGTTATTCATTCCTTCTTGACAAACTTAAACAATATCAGAGAGCTAGAAAGAGTGGCTCTTAGGCTGAATTTATCTAGAGTTCATGGCCAAGTCTAATCTTGTCTATTGTAAACATTAGACCTATGAGTAATCATAGTTACAAGGCTTATAGGCAGATGCAAGACAAGCTAATGAGAGCAAAGTAAATCAGTCTGTACAGTAGATTCGAACTAAGAGATACTGTAACCAAGTTAATGAAAGACAGCCAAGGGCTGGGAGACAGGTTGGCAGTCTAAGTACTTGCCTGGAAAGTGCAAGGACCCTGGTCCTATCCCTAGTACCGCATGCCGTGCTGGCCCCAGAGCCCCAGGTTCACCATGTCCACCACCAGAACGAGGCCTTGTGGTACACACCTGTAATCCCAGCACTGGGGAGCCTGAGACAGGAGGATCACTGTGAGTCTGAGCTATGTAGTGAGTTGTGTACCAAACAAACAAACAAATAAATAAAAAAATTTTTTACACAAAATATAACCAATAGTTCTGGAAACCAAGATTAATTCTGTTGGAAAGTTACATTGTGCATATAATTAGAAGTGAGGAGCAGAAAAAAAAAGAACCTTATGTGCATGTTACCAGCCCCTCACATGGAACGTAATCATTGCGTATTGTGAATATTTGCTAATAAACGTTACCAAACATTTTAAAAGCATGCAGCATTGTTTCTTCTTGTGTCATTTAAGAGGAAGAATGTAATTTACTAATGCCAAGACTAAGAATCATAGTTTGGAAACAACATTAGAATTTCTGAGGTAAACGCAACAGACTGACAAAAATTTTGCATACAGTATACAAGAATTAATGTCTATCTTACCAACTAAGACAGTGCGTTCTGGACACCCTTGTCTTACTGAGGAAGGGGAACCTGGGTTTGGCCAATTCTATGACCATAAAGAATATCCAAGTAGCAACTTAGCAAAATAATTCAGTCACTTTTACAGCATATTATGACAGTAATCATAACGGACTGCATCATACCAAAACAATCACATTATTAAATATAACACAAACCACATATATTAGTAGTTTATATAATCAGAATTATAAAATCAAAGTATCTATTAAATGTATACTTTAGAAATCATAAGAATTTATCTAAACATTTAAAATCTAACAAAAACACCATTTGTAAATTTTAGAAAGCAAAGGAAATGAAAAAACGCAAAGGGTATGTAAAGTTGTACTTAGCAAATGCCTTTAGTATTTTAAGTTAATTAGAAATAACTCAAATGTTTTACTTCCCTATTGATCCAACTTAATTTTTAACAGTTACCTCTATGTGACTCACAAAAATATAAACATCTGACAAGTGCGAATTAATGTCCCAGATCAATGTTTTTGGTGAGAAAAATTAAATGACCCTCAGCTACTACAACAGAATGAGATTTGAAAAAATCTTTGAAAGGGCCAGCCAAATAGCTCAGTGGATTAAAGTGCCTGCAAGCAGGCGCAGGGGCAGGGGTTTGATCTCCAGGCTGCCGTGCTGTCCCCGCCCCCGGAGCACGCTGAGACAGCAATTGAGAGTCGGCATGGTGGTGCGCGCCGGGAATCCCAGCTCTTGGGAGGCTGTAAACAGGCGGATCACTACGAGTCTGATCTACTAGTGAGACCCTGAACACCCTGTAGAGCCTTCCCTAAAATACAAAAATAAAATAATATTCATATGAACCCCAATGAATTACTCCCTAACCAAACTCTCACGACATCAAGTGGGAATGCTCCTGGATGGTAAGGGTGCTCGTAAATGAATCCACCTGGATGACTGTAAAAGGCACTTTTCAAGTCATGGGTGCCTAAAATGGCAAAGCTCAGAAGATCTAGAAAAATCCATATACCTCACATCAGTGCCTCCTGCCTTCATCACTGCAGTAGTGTGAACGTCATCAGCCCATGGAAATGAGAACCCTGCTCTTCCAAGAAATGAGGAGAAAGCCTGGCTGGATAATGTTTACTGCATTACAAGTACATACTTAACAAAAAACTGTATGTTCCTTCTCAGAGTCTTAGCAAGCAAGCTCTAAATGGACTTATGCTAGATGATGTCTAAAGCACAGAAACTTTCCAGTTGTTCCCATTTTACTACTGGAATAAGCCATAGGGGAGTCTGTCATTCAATCAACTTCCGCTGAGTAGAATAATCAAATAGAGCCTGCCACTCACTGTCAATTACTGCTGTCCCAGAGTGGTCCTGAAAGGACTCTGGAACGAACCAGTCCTAAAACTGGTGCAGTCACGTCAGAGAGGCTACTGCAGGGGTGGTGAACAGGCAGACATGGGCCCTTACCTGCTACTGATTAAAAATATGACTTGTGTTTTCCCCTGGGGACATCAGGGACTTAAAAGCCACATTTGCTTTGAGCCATAACTCTTTTAGCCAATGTCTAGGAAAATACTGCCTCTTAGTGTCCTGATTTCTGAGGTGCTGAGGTTTCTTTCTAGAGATTCCTTTAGGTTCTTCTTGTCCTGAACAAAGAATTAGATAAAACACAGGAGGTAGGGAGGTTTTGCATTTATTAAAGATGTGAAAAGAAACTGCTTTTCAGAGTGAGTGCAGGCCGATTAGAAGTAGGAAATGAAGCACCCTCTAGGATGAGAGTGGGCTGCTGTGAGAGAGAGCTCAGTGGCCGTGAGGAGACTCGCACCTCCCTTGCCTCCCACTCCTCAGGCTGAGGCCTGGTCCAGGCCTCCTTCCAAAATCCTGCTTGAGTTCTAAGGGAGCAGCCTCTGATTTGTCCCAGGTGCAAGGCTCTTTACAGGCCACACCCGCTTGCTCAGCTGGTTTTCCACATCTTGACCTCCTGCCTCAACAAGAACCCCTCTGCTAAGATTGTAAACAACTTTCACAGTGTTGCTGCCATAAAAGTTTTGAAGAGCTAAACAATTTAAACTTCAAAATTAAAAAAAAAAAATGTCCCACATTATACTAATTCCTGCAGCACATTTTTTCAGTGTTCAACTCCTTATGATTATCAAGCATTGTGAAGTCTTCATAACCTCAAAAATTTTAGTTAAATGTCCGTAATCTCTTCGATTTTTCTTATAACCTTTGTGAAACTGAGAATGTTCTTTCAGAAATCAAACACCTTACATGTAATTGTGAATGGCTAATGTGTTAGGGGTTGTGAAGACATTTTTATTTTATCTTTTAAACATTTAAGTCATGTGAACTCTAAAAGCATTTGGATTTATGCTTTCTTAATTACTGAGTGTTCTTTTAATTTAAGCTGGTACCATCTCAATGGTATACAAACACAAGTACACACACAGGTGTAACATATACACAGATAAAGCAAAGATATAACTTTATCATTTACTAGCTTTTAAAAGTTACACTATTGGCATGATTTTCCTTTTTGCAGTCTTAAATACATAGTCCTCAATTTTCACCTCTGAAGGTCAGATTCCTGGTTGTAGTAAGGTGGAGACATACATCAGAGAAAGGAGGTTGCTTCCCGATTAATCTGAGTTTGGATTTCCTGTCAGAAAAGCAGTTAGAGAATCTTCAGCTTTCGTTGGCTCATGAAGAAGCCTCAGAGAAGCTCAAGGCCCAATATGGCTGACATGAATCCCTAGATTCATGAGAACCCTCAAAGACAAGAAAACGGAAGGAGCAGGTCTAGCTTCTGTGCGGGATAGATTTAAACCTGAGTACTGTCTCAGAAGAGATTGTCCCACCTCCAAGTAGGAAACTCCCTGGCCAGGTGGAGTGTATCATTAGTCTTAAAGGGAGAGACCTTTCCTGCCTTCCATTCATATGGTGCAGACAGTGCAGGTCCAGTGGCCTCATTTTGGGACCTTAGCTGCGACCTCCTCAGTTAGTATTCAGCTTCTAAACAGTATTGGAACTCTGCTGGTCATCCTAGAATAAAAGTTGTTATAAGAAAAGAAGGAAGAAACAAAACTAAGTCAAACCAAATGATTCCTCCAAATCAACAAAACCAATGCCTGGAAAATGTCCTAACCCTGAATCTCTTCTCATCCCATGAGCGTCCCCAGAATGTTCTGCAGGAAGGCTGAATGGGAACAGTGAAGGCACTGTTCTCTCTCCAAATGGAGCTGCCCAGCCTGTTATTAACCAGTGCTCCAAGATGACCTACAATAGATGTGAACACCCCCGCTGATGAGGATGCTTACCCCACCCAAATGGCCCTGCAGAGCAGCCTAAGATAAGGTCCAAATGGTGAAAAGTGTGGTTCCCTGAAAGGCACGTCCCAGTGGAAAACCAGGCAGAGC
This sequence comes from Octodon degus, assembly GCF_000260255.1. Lineage (NCBI taxonomy): Eukaryota > Metazoa > Chordata > Mammalia > Rodentia > Octodontidae > Octodon > Octodon degus. Next base: position 835,234 of record NW_004524678.1, read on the forward strand.
CCATCAGCTCGTCAACCTTTTTCCTTTCACCCACAAAAGTATCATGGGCAGCTGATGCCATAAGCAGGAAGCGGGGAGAATTCCTGGGGATAAAAGTGACCCTGGGAGCTGTTGAAATATCCCTGGAGTCCTGTTCATGGTTTCAGCTAAGCACAGTCAGTCCTTTTCCCCAATTACCTGTCACGTTGCCAATAGGAAACTGGGGACATGTGCTCTTGGGAGCTGAGCTCTACTTCCAGGCTGGCCCAAACTGCCATCAGACACTTAGATTTATATGGTCAGGTTCATCTGCTTGGTGGTGACCAAATCAAAGGACATCATTTATTTTGGTAAAAGGAAAAAAAGGATTTACCCAAAGCTGGCTCTAAGAATATGGTGGGGACATTTGGCTCAAATCCCCATCTCACATGTGCAGCTGGTTTAGGGTCTTTTAAAACAAGGAATGGTGGGAAAGGAATGAAATGAGAAAGTAGATGTATCTAGGCTTTTTAAACCACTTTCTGGACAAAGACCACTCCCTCATTTGCCTAAGGAAATACAATTGGGCTTGATCTCATGACAGCATGTGCATATTTTATCCACTCATCTGAGGTGAGGTGGACTTGGGGGTTTATTCTCTAGGCCTGAGGAAGTTTGGAGAAGTCATTTGTCTTTAAAGGAGAAGAAATATAACTTGCAAAGTTCTATTTTGTAGAGCTGGTTGCAGAATGTGTGGCATAATAATTTTTAATCCTTATCTTTGAAATTGCCATAGTTTTCATCTAGGATTTTATAGATGTTGGACCATGAACCCATCCCCCATGGCAAATCTGGGGTATTTTATGTGGATAAAGTTAAAATCCTGAAGACCGATTCTTGGGTTTATAATTCTCTTACTCCACTGCTGTCAAGTGGAAGGTGGAGAACTGTGATCTTTGTCTCCTTTCTTTTATTCTTTCTTCTAACTTTACTCCCTGTAGACACTGCTAGGGCTCCTAATATTAGCTGAAGATAATGAATAAACTCACAGATGTTTTTCCCAAAACTTAATTTAATCACCATTCACATACGGAGAATTTTAGAAATATAGAAAATGGGTACAAAAGGTGTGGTATAACAAAGAATGTATCTGGTCATTGTCCTCAGTTCCTGGCAGAATTTCAAAAACCCTTGGAATTTCCCGAGTGATAAGAGTGGCATTGTTACACGAATGCACTAGCTCGCTGTGGGACCCTAGATAAAATTCAGGACGGGAGATGGCCATCAGGAAAACCACACAGAGGATTAGAGGGTTGGAACTTTGGGGCAGCTTAACCTCCAGAGAGAAGCCGGAGATTGAGTTCAGCCACATGACCAATGAGCTAATCCATTTATATGTGAAAGTCTGATACAGCTCTGGATGCTGAGGTTGGTGGAGCTTCCTGGTTGTTCACCATGTTCCTATGCTGAGAGAGAAAGAGAAGGAAAGAGACAATGAGAAGGAATGAGAGAGAGACAGAAAGAAAGGGAGGGAGGGAGGGAGCTCAGGGAAGGGGGAGGGAGGGAGGGAGGGAGGGAGAGAGACATAGAGAGAGAGAGAACAAAATTTAGCCAAACAAACCAATAAACAAGGAATGTGAGGGGCCAGGGATATAGCTCAGTGGCATAAGTGCCTGCCTGGTAAGTGCAAGTTCCTGAGTTTGATCCCTGGTACTGCAACAACAACAACAACAACAACAACAACAACAACAACAACAACCAAATCCAAGGATTGTGGAAGAAGAATCAGAGAAAGGAACAAAATAAAAGTTAGAAAACAACCTCAACTTTAATACTTCATCCTTTCAAAAAGTAGAGAATAAGATAGTTGCTAGTTATGTGGTATAATTTTTTTTTGGCGAGGGAAACAATATAGCACAGGACATATTTTTTTTTCTCCTACAGTTTTATTGATAAACAGATAGCAATGAGACAATTTCAAATCAAATCGGAAGTACAGTTTCAACAAATAATAC
>NW_004524678.1:843796-850893 GCF_000260255.1 Octodon degus
AAAGACTGAATAAATAAATAAATAAATAAATAAATAAATAAATAAATAACAAAGCAACACTGAGATTCCGTCTCACCCCAGAAAGAATGGCTATCATCAAGAAATCAATCAACAACAAATTCTGGAGAGGTTGTGGGGAAAGAAGAGCCCTTCTCTACCATTGGTGGGAATGAAGACTGGTACACTTCTGTGGAATTCTGCATGGAAATTCCTCAAAAAACTGTGATTAGAAGTCCCATGCAACCCAGCTATTCCCCTTCTGGGTATTTTTACAGAAGAATTGAAAACACACTACCACAGCAATACATGTGCACCCATTTTTTTCTTAACAGTGTAATTTGTCATAGCTAAGTCTTGGAAATAATCCAGATGCCCATCAGCTGAGGAATGGATAAAAAAGATGTGGTATTTTTATATAGTGGAGTACTATTCAGCTATAAAGAAGGACAAACTTGAGGCTTTTATAGGTAAATGGATGCAGCTGTCATATTTCATTCAGAAGTGAAATAAATAGGACCCATGAGTATAAGTAAACATCATATTGTCTCCCTAGTGTAAGATTGTGAAAGAATAAATAAAATCTGAAAGATCCAACAGATATAGTAAAAGGGAAAGAAGCTGAGCAAAAGGAGTGGACAACTAGGATGACAGGAGAAAAGAAAAGAAAAAAAGAGGAAGAGGAAATATCATGTATGTAGACACACAAGGTAGCTAAGATGATTGCACAATAATTCATAGCACTGTTTTGAAGGTATCAGTTAATGGTTAGGCTTTCTATTTTGGCCGGTTTGGCTTGCTTATATCTGGTAATCTGAGCAGCTACACTGAAGACAACAATGCGCAGTGCAATAACTGCTGAATACCTATCATCTTGGTTTTTAAAAATCGTATATCATTTCTAATGTCTTATATGTTTTTTTATTCTCTTTAAAATAAAAAAAATATACTGAAGTTTATTTGTAAGTGCCAGCTCATACTTGGAATGTTAGCTTAATTTTATTAATTTTATTTATGTATTTATTTATTTTGCGGTACCAGGGATTGAACTCCGGACCTTGCGCTTGCCAGGCAGGCACTTGTGCCACTGAGCTAAGTCTCTGGTCTCTTGGATATTGATTTTAAAAGTCACTCACATGTCAGGGAAACTGGCAGGGCTTTTATGACCCTGTCATAATTTTGGCCTCTTACTGCAGAGCATCTCTACAGTAAGGTCTCTTCAGATCCGCTTTAAAAAGATTGCTGTAATCTACAACTAACTGACAAAAGAGGTTGGATGACCTAAATAGAACATTAATTTGAAGGAAAATATGAGGTTGAGATTTCAGTGGTTTAGTAGCTGTTCTCTCACCTTAGAGACAGTCAAGATGGATTAGGCAAAAGGGTCCCCTATGCTCTGGCAGCAATGGTGCCTGCTCTTCTGCCTTTTTCTTTCAAGTTCTCTTCTTTCAGCTGCTTTTGCCCTGACTACTGCATCAGTCAGGCACAAGGCACATCTGTAGACCTGGAGTTGAAACCAACACCTAACTGAAGTATCACAAAGCCTTCACTTCCCACAGGAAGCTGCCATGTTGCATGCATTGATTCTTGGGAACCCCGTCAGGTTCCTTAAGATTGGGGTGGGGAGAAAAGAGAGGAGAGAGGAGAGGGACAGAGGGAGGGAGGGATGGATGGAGGGAGGGGAAGAAAAAGAGAAAGAGAGAGAGAAGAGGAGAGGAGAGGAAGAGGAGAGAGGAGAGGAAGAAGAAGAGGAGGAAGAAGAAGAAGGAGGAGGGGAGTGGAAGGGGGAGGGGAGGAGAAAAGAAGATAGAAGAGAGGAGAAAAGAAGAGAGAAGAGAGGAGAAAAGAGAAGAGTACTACCTCCCCTGAGCCCTGCACTTCCCACACAGTTGTTTTTTTCTCCTCTTCTTTCATTTCAAGTCTTCAACAGAAGGGAGGTGGAGGGACTGATAGAATTGCATTTCTGAACCTCCAAATCTAGAACATTCAAGGTGAGGGTAAGTTGGTGACCCTGTTTTGGGCAGCTTGCCTTATTTTGGGTGGTTTTATTAGTGTGAGAGGGGCATCTTAAGATTTTAATGACAATTCTAAGCCCAAAAGAAATGTTACACGCAGAATGCCCAAATACCAGCAGAAAGTCCTTCAGAAGGGTCACGGGAGAGATGAATTTTACTTTGAAGTTTATGGATTTTTCTGGCTCATATCTGGTGCAAATGTTGCTGGGAAAACAGCAGTTTAATCAGGATTACTCATTCTTGCAAGCTAAGACCATAATTTGATTAACAGCAGCAACATAAAACAGCACCTTGTGTGTGACCTCTGTTTCTAATTTCTAAAGAGTTTTTAAGTAATTGGGCCATTGGGTCCTGTCACATCAAGTGTGCGATTAGGGCAGGGAAAAGTGTGCTAGGAATTTCTGCAGATAGGAAATCATGGCTCAGACCAGGTGAATGACTTATTTAAGAGTTTAGAGCATGTAGGGGAATCAAGACAGGAGCCATGCCTTGTGATTCCTGGTTTTCTGTTCCTTTCCACTCCCAAAACCCCACCTCCTAGGCAGCCCCCAATGAAGACCTGTGTTTCCCTAGGCAGCATCTTTTGTATTAGCTGACTCAGTGAAAGGCCCTTTCTGAAGTGGGCATGAGGTGTTTCAGCTGTGGGATTCATCTGTACGGATCTGTCAGCTCCAGGGAATATCTTGTTTGTTAGGTGTCCTCCATCAGCTTCCCTTCATCGGCTCGTTCCCATTCTCTATCCTGGCCCAAGTCACAAGAAGCAGACTTTCACGACAAATGCAATGGATTCTCTTGAGCTCCAGCATGGGCTTGGATGCCCTTGCAGAAGATCAGAGAGTGGCAGAGGAGTGAGTCTGGGTATTTATTCTAGCCCTCTTTGAAGCATAGAAGGTCCACTTGACTGAATTCTGGTCAGCACAATTAGCGTTGGTGTCAGATCCCCTCTATCTGCAATCCTGCTGTGATGCTTACTCTGAACTTCTCCCAGGCACAGACTGGATGTTGCTATGGACAGCAATTTTAGAAGGCTCAGCCAAAGAGGCAGAGCTATTCCCATCTGAGTTCCTGAAGGACTGAGCGGAGTACAACCCTCATTCCCTGTGTACTGTATAACCCTCATTCCCTGTGTACAGTATAACCCTCACTCCTGCCCTACCCATTAGGGTCTTTAAGAGTGAGAAATGAGCTTCTATTGAATTAACCACTGAGATTTGGGAGTTAGCTGTTTATCAGTCATTCCTACCCTAACTACTATACTATACAGTATCTAGTTCGTTTAGAGTAAGTTGCATCTGTCATTCTTTTTTTTTTTTTTTTTTCTTTCTGCACTTAAGACAGGGTCTACAGGGTCTAACTATGTAGATCAAACTCATAGTGATTCTCCTGTTTTCAGCCTCCCAAGCGCTGGGATTACAGACATATGCCACCACGCCCAGTCTCAACTGCCATCTCAGCATGTCCTGGGGGTGGGGCTGATACGGCATGCCAGGGATTGGAACCCCGGCTGCTGCACTCTGCGTAAGCAGGCACTTTAGCCCACTGAAGTATCAGGCCAGCCCTGCATCTGTCATTTTTACACACACACACACACACACACACACACACACACACACACATTGTTTTTAAATAGTGAAATCCATAACTCATATGACAGTGGTCTCCACATGAGTGGTAGCTTTCCCACTTTTCTGATTGTTGACTCAGGACTGTGTTCATCAGTTTTCTGTTGGTGTGACAAATACTGAAGGTAAACGGAAAGGGAAGGCTTGCTTTAGCTTAGGACTTTAGAGTCCTAAGCACGCATGGTCACTCGGCTCTGTGGCTTTGGTCCTGTGGTGAGGCCAAGCGTGTGGTGGAGATGCAGAGTGGAGAGAGCTGCCCATCCTGTGGCAGTTAGGAAGCAAAGACATGCAGAATGCTCTGGATTCTGACTGGCCCTCCCAAGACATGTTGGCCTGTGTTCCTACCATGACTTGACCTATTTTTAAAATTTTTATTTTAAAGAGAGAAAAAGCTCAGTGGCATAAGCACCTGCCCGTCAAACTCAAGGTCCCAAGTTTGATCCCTGGTGTTGGAAAGAGAGAGAGAAAAAAAAAAAAGAGTTACAGAATTTCAAAACAAGAAAACAAGATGACAGGAAATTCACAAGGTTACCATATTGCATATTGTTCTCTTCAGAGCAGTTGCTCAAATTACCAGATATAGCATGCAGAAAGATCAAGATGATCAGCCATGCAAATGAGAAACACTATGTTCCTTTCAACAAACTAATAGAAATTAGTAGTACAATTATCTTAGCTATCTTGTATATATACATATATTTTCTTTTTAAAAAATTATTATTATTATTTTTTTGGTGGAACCGGGGATTGAACTCAGGCACTTGCGCTTGCCAGGGAAGCACTTATTCTACTGAGCCTTCTCCCCAGTCCTATACATATATTTTCCTCTCTCTTCTTTCTTTTCTCTTTTCTCCCATCCTAGATGTTCTTTCCTCTTGAGCAGTTTATTTCCCTTTCACAAGATTTATTGCACCTTTTGGATCTTATTTATTCTTTCAGTGTCTTATGCTAGGGAAGTACAATGTTAACACATGTAATAAGGGTTTTTTTTTTTTTTTTTTTTTTTTTTTTTTTTTTTCTTCCTCGAATGCCTTCAGGGCACTTTTGGCCAGCGGGAGAGTTGTGAGGTTCGAACTCCAGGAACCTGAGGCTGACAGCTTTGTGGAAGCAGCCACGTAAAGGCCTGAGCTAGGGCCAGGCCCCCAGTGTTAACACATGTGAATCTGATTTATATCACTTATGAGCTTGGTCTTTAGTTGTACCCATTTACTTACCAAAGCCTAGAGCTTATCTTTCTTTATAACTTAGTAGTACTCCATTGTACAAAAATACCACATCTTTTTTCTCTATTCCTCAATTGATGGGCATTTGGATTGTTTCCAAGATTTAGTTATGACAAATTGTGCTGCTATAAACTTGGGCACATATATATCACTGTGGTATGATGTTTCCAGTTCTTCTAGAAAAGGAAGGGAATAGCTGGGTTGAATGGAACCTCCAATCCTAGCTCTTTGAAGAATCTCCACACTAATTTCCATAACAGTTGTGCCAATCTACACTCCCACCAACAATAGAGGGGCTATTTCCCCAGAGCCCCACCTGCATCTGTCATTCGTTGATTTCTTGGTGACAGCCATTCTTTCTGTGGTGAGATGGGATCTGAGTGTTGTTCTAATTTCCATTTTTTGAATGACCAGTGCTGTGGAACATTTTTTCATGTATTTACTTGCCATTTATAATTCTTCCTTTGAGAAATGTGTACTCATCTCGGATGCCCATTTTGGATTGGGTCTTTGAATTTTGGGGGCCTCATTTTCTGAATTCTTTATATGTTCTAGATACAAGTCCTTGGTCTGAGGGACAGTCAGACCAATTCTTCCCAATTCATGGATTTTCTTTTTACTCTATTGGTGATTTCTTTTGATGGTCAAAACATTTTTAAAAAGATAAGATCCCAACTTTTGATTCTTTGCAGTATTTCCTGTGCTGTTTGGTTTTTGTTCATGAACTCTTTGCCTTCCACTATGTCTTCAAGACTTCTTCCTACACTTTGTTCCAATAGATTTTGTGTTTTTGTTTTAATATTTAGATCTTAATCCATTTTTATTTTACTTTAGTGATAGACATGGGTCTAGTTTTAGTTTTTAGCATGTAGAAAGCCAGTTTTCCAGCACCATTGATTAAAGAGGCTATCTTTCTTCCAGGGAACATGTTTGGCCACTTTATCAAAGATAAGATGGCTGAGTGTGTTTGTAATTCTGTCTGCATCTTCTAATTGGTTCCATTGATCCTCAGGTGTGGTTTTTTTTTTGCCAGTACCATGGTGCTTTTGTCACGGTAGCTTTGTAGTATAATTTCAACTCAGGGATGGTGATGCTTCCTGCCTTGACTTTGTTGACCAGGAATGCTTTTGCTATTCTAGATCTCTTCTGGTTCCAGATGAATTTTAGAGATATTTTCTCTAGACCTGTGAGATATGCTAATGGTATCTTGATCAAAATTGCATTAAATATGTATAACAGTTTTGGGAGTATGACAATTTTCACAATGTTAGTTCTTCCTATCCAGGAACAAGGAATATCTTTTCATTTTTCTGAAATCCTCTTCAACCTCTTTTTTCAGGGTGCTGTAATTTTCACTGTATGGATCCTTTACTTTCTTTATTAGACTAATTCCTAACTATTTCATTTTTTGGAAGTTATTGTGAAGGGTATAGTTCCTCTAATTTCTCTCTCAATGAGTTTGGTCTTTGTGTTTAGAAATGCTATTGATTTTTGAGTGTTAACTTTGTTTCTAGCTATGCTACTGAATATGATTATTAAATCTAGAAGACTTTTGGTGGAGTTTTTGGAATCTTTTATGTAGAGTGTCATGTCCTCTGTGAATGATGATAATTTAACTTTTTCCTGTCCTATCCTTATTCATTTTATTTCTTTCCCTTGTCTAATTGCTCTGGCTTATGTTTCCAGAGCACAGTCTTATTCCTGTCTTGTTCTTTATTTTAAAGTGAAAGGGGCTGGGAATATGGCTCAGTAGAATATTTTAAAGTGAAAGTTTTCAGTTTTTGTCCAATTAATAAGACATTGGCTGTTGATTTTTCATAGATGGCTTTTATCAGATTGAAGTGAGGACCAACTATTCTGATTTTTTGTGGGTTTTTTTTTTATCATGAATGAGTGTTGGGCTTTGTAAAAAACTTCTTCTGCATCTATGGAGAAGATCATGTGATTTTTTTGTCTTTGTCTTTGTTTTTTTATTTTTTATTGTTTTCCATAATTTTATTTTATTTTTTTCTTTTTAAATTAAATTAAATTAATTTTTCTCCATAATTTTATTGAGAAACAAATAGCAATGAGACAGCTTCAAACCAAATTGTTAGGACAGTTTCAATAATTAACACATTGCATACATTCTTCCTAGTGGTTAATTGCTGTACAAGATGTGGACTTGATATCCTATTTACAAACACCATTAGAGCAAATCCCTCTATCCATTAAGAGAATGTAACTATATATCTATCCTA
>NW_004524678.1:850993-852176 GCF_000260255.1 Octodon degus
GTGTGTTAACTCAGCAAAATATTCTAAAAGAGTCCAGTAGCCCATAATAGTATTGGGTCTTCTGCTTCACTGGCCATGTCAGAAATTGTTGACCTGAGTCCCCTACAGCTCAACATAGCACCATCGCTTTACTTCTTTTTTTATTGATATGTTAAACTTTAATTTATTACAGAGTATGAAAAAAATAATTGAAAATTAAAATATGTGTAAAAAATAGGAATACAGAATCATATATGTTTACACATAAGTCCAGAAATCTAATCATGTACAACATTGTTGCAAGACAGTCCTGCAACACTCCTTTTCCTCTCTCCTGCCTTCATTCACCACCCTCTTATTTTGAGACAATCATCTACCCGAGAAACAGCATGGCAGCAACTGGAGTGTCATGACAGGCAGCACATATTCAGAAGACCAGAATGAGAGGAACTCAGAGCATGAACCTAATACAAATTGCCATCTTATAAGTGCAGTTGCTTAGTTCACAGATGTCAGCATATATAGTTAGGATGAGAATCCTTCCAATTAATTGCTAGAGTTGAAAAGATTCTGAAGATTCTCAGGATCATTGCTTACCCACATTGTATGTATGCCTGTATGACTTGCTTCTGTCAGGTTGTTTCCTAGCTCTTTTCCTGGCTCTCCATTGTTTTTTTTTCCCATAATTTTATTGATAAACAAATAGCAATGAGACAGTTTCAAATCAAATTGTTAGGACAGTTTCAATAATTCACACATTGCATACATTCTTCCTAGTGGTTAATTGCTGTACAAGATGCGGACATGATATCTTACTTACAAACACCATTAGAACATATCCCTCTATTCATTAAGAGAATGTAACTATATATCTATCCTAACCACTTCGAATACACAGATACAAAATGGACATTCATCTGTATCCCCTTTTTCTGGTAAGTTCCGTTATTTGAATATTATAGGTGTGTAAACTCAGTAAAATATTCTAAAAGAGCCCAGTAGCCCATAATAGTATTGGGTCTTCCGCTTGACTGGTAATGTCAGAAATGGTTGACTTGAGTCCCCTATAGCTCAACATAACAGCATGGCTTTACTTCTTATATTTCGCTTTTATACTTCTCTGCTGAATGGATAAGACCAAGGTAAAGCAGAACCTATGCAACAAGAGTTGTAGCTTTTGGATCTGATAAGGTCAGTGAAATCC
>NW_004524678.1:857917-864269 GCF_000260255.1 Octodon degus
CCTCCATATGTTTCTGCATTTGATTCTTTACTACAGATGCTATTAATTCAGGGATTTCTTTTTTCATTTCCAATCTGAGTTCCTCTATACCTTTCTGCAGTTGTGTCTTTATTTCAAAAGACATTGATTCATTGATTTCAGCTGTGTGATTCCCAATTTGTTCTGTGTTAGTGTCCTCTGCACTTGTTATTGGAGGGCTTAGGTTCTGAGATTGTATTTTGCTCCTTCTCATTATCATTTTGCGTAGCACTGTCTTCTGATCTTTGTTGTAGATGTTTGTTGCATTTATAGCCTTAGCACCTACTGAAGTTCAGGTATAGATCTACAACATTTGGATTTATCCAGCTGTGCCTGTCTTGGGTCTGGCTGCTGTTCTCAGTTCCTTCCTGTTGCTGCCCTTGGGGGTGAACCTGTTGTACCTCTCTGGCAAGATGTTCTGCTCCTGGACTAGCCTCGTGGGTCTGTCCCCTACACCCTCTACAGGGATTGAAGTTGAAGGGTTTCACCCAAGGCCTGTATGCCAGGCCTGAGCTGAGTCTGGAGGGAACAAGGTGGAGTAGGGGGGAGAGGCAGCTCTCCCACACACTCACCGGGCCTGGACTAGGACTGGATCTGGGTGTTCTCAGTATGTGACAGAAATTCCTACTCTGTGGGCGGGGTGTAGGTGCATACTATGGAGTGATGTGGGCCCTCCCAAGAGGGTTAAAGAGTGTGTCACCCACGCTGTGCGTGGGCCGGGACCAGTAGGTTGTGCCAGCACAGGGTAGCTGGAAGCTCTCCCATACACTCACTGGGCCTGGGCTAGGACTGGATCTGGGGGTTCCCGGAGTGCGGCAGAAATTCCTACTGGGCAGGCAGGGTAGGGGAGGTGCTGTGGAGTGGTGTGGAGTGTCCCAAGGGGGTGGATTAGGATTTCACCCACGCTGCACCTGGGCTGGGAAGAGTAGGTCTGGCCAGTGCAGGGTAGTTGGAAGCTCTCCCACACACTCACTGGGCCTGGGATAGGACTGGGTCTGGGGGTTCCTGGAACGCGGCAGAAATTTCTATTCTGCAGGTGGGGTAGGGGAGGTGCTGCGGAGTGGTGGGGGGCATCCCAAGGGGGTAGAAGTGGGTCTCACCCACGCTGCGCCTGGGCTGGAAGCAGTAGGTCCCACTGGCGCAGGGTAGTCGGAAGCTCTCCCACACACTCACCGGGCCTGGGCTGGGACTGGGTCTGTCTTTGACTCTGTTGATGTGGTATATTGTGTTTCTGGATTTGTAAATATACAACCATCCCTGCATTCCTAGAATGAATTCCACTTGGTTGCGGCATACAATCTTCTTGAGGATTTGATGCATTCTGTTTGCTAGTATTTTATTGAAGATATTGGCATGTATGTTCATTAGGGAGATTGTCCTGTAGTTCTCTTTTTTTTTTGATTGTATCTTTCTCTGGTTTTGGGTAATAGTTGCCTGCAGGAATGTGTTAGAGAGAATTGCTTCCCTTTCAAGTCCCCTAAAGAATTTGAGAAATATTTGCATCAAATCTTCTCTAAATTTCTTGTAGAATTCAGCTGTGATTCCATCAGGACCTGGTTTTCTTTGTTGGTAGGTTTTTAATTACATTTTCAATATCATTAACAGATATTAGGTTATTTAGAATTTTTATATCTTTTGGATTTATCTTTGGTAATTCATATGCATCAAGGAATCTCCATTTCCTCTGTATTTTCCATCCTATGAGAGTAAAGATTTTCAAAGAAGGTATTGATGACTCTCTTAAGTTCACAGGATCTGTAATGATTCCACCCTTTTCATTCCTTATTGCATGAATTTGAGTTTCTTCATTCATCTTTTTGATATGGCTGGTTATGGGTTTTATCTATTCTCTCAAAGAACCAACTCTTCAATTCATTAATTCTTTGTATTTTCTTCCATTGTGTTAATTTCTGCTTTGATCTTTATAACTTCCTGGCTGCTGGGGTCTTCGGGATTGACTTGCTCTATTTTTTTTGTTCTAGAAACTTGAGGTACAGAATTATATTGTTTATTTGTTCTTGTTCTGTTCTCTTGATGTGAGAGTTTACCACTGATATTTTTCAGGGACTGTTTTCATTGTACCCCACAGGGTCTGGTAAGTTGTATCTGATTTTTTATTATAGATACTGTTTTAATTTCTTCTATGACCCATTGATTGTACAGGAGGCTTTTATTTATGTGCTTATGGAGTTTTTGTGGTTTCTTTTTTTATTGCTTTCCAATTTCATTGCTCTATTGTCTGATAATATGCATGGTATAATTTCAGTTCCTTTCCATTTACTGTGTACAGTGTAGAAGAATGTGTATTTTGATGCTGTGTAGAACACTCCATAAACATCTACTGAATCCATTTGTTCACAGGCTTGGTTTAGTTCTGTTATTTCTTTGCTGATTTTTTGTCTAGTTGATGTATCTCTTTGTGACAATGGATGTTAAAGTCCCCTATTACAATTGTGCTATTGGTTATTTGTTGTTGTTTTTTTGTCTATTAATATTTGCCTTACATAGTTGGGTGTTCCCATATTTGGTGCATGTATATTTATGATTGTTATCTCTTCCTCTTGAAGTTTTCCCCTAACAAATATGTTGTAATCTTTTTTACCCCCTGTAATCATTCCTGATTTAGGGTTCCCCTTGTTCCTAGCAGTGCTGCTGATACAGAGATTTTAGGGAGTTATTCCAAATACAGACTACAGCAATGACTTGCTAATAGGATGCTAATGATAGTTTTGCAACATGCATTTTATCAATATGTGTAGATATTAACCAGCTTACTGTACTCAAAGGAAGTTAATATTATTTACATCATGATTTGATAAACTATTGATTTAAAATTGTTAATTAAACTTATCTGGACCAATTGATCATGCAATCTAGCGCCAGTCACTAGAAGCTTCCCTCAGAGCCTTGCCATGTGAGCCCTTCACAAATCCCCTCACAACTTTGAAGATGACGTCCTCCAAACCAGAAAGTCTTCCTTGGTTGGATCTTTTGACTCTAGAGTTCTTAAAGGATTCACCTGGACAATCTCTTTTTATTGACTTAAAAGTCACCTGCTTTGGGAACTTAACTAAATCTGTAAAAATCTCTGTTCTTTTGCTATGATACAGCCCTGGGAGTGATATTTACCTGTCTGTTTTATTCTGTGGGTTAGAAACAAGTCACATGCTCCATATGTGCTCAGAGGAATCTGGGTTATGAGTCATTGGGAGTCATCTTAGGATTCTGCATGTGGTACCCCTTTAAATTGGTTTGGGCAATGCTGATCCTCTGCACTGTGACCATTTGGACACTAGAGCTTTCATGAACATGAATGGATGAGATAAAAATGATTTCTAAGCCTCATAAGTACCTTTGAACTCCTGGGTAGGTTGAGACTTTGACCTTTTCTATGGGTGGTTGTATAAATACTGCTATGGATAAAGGGTAAGCATAGATGTTGAGGCACTGGGCTGGAAATCAAAAGCCTTCATCCAGTTGAAATAAATACTTCTCATTAACTGTCTGCTTAGTTTTGAAATCTCAGGCCTCCTGGGAAAAATCTTAGTATTAAGAAGCAGCAGTGTCCAAATGTAGGTCGTTGCATTCTCTTGTTCTCAAGGTTCCTTGGTGTATTCTCCAGGCTCGCATTCAGAGAAGCCTCTTACAGAGTTCCATACATAGTGTGTGTGTGTGTGTGTGTGTGTGTGTGTGTGTGTAGGGAGGCTGGACTGAGTGGGAGAATCACCACCCTTTTCTCTGTAATAGATGCGCTTCTCAGCTTCTCAAAGTTTTAAGGGAGAGGACCACAGAAGTTACTTATAGCACAGCAGGTCAGGCTGGTACTGCTGGACTATTTAAAACATAACTTTATAAAAACTACCAAGGATTTGATTTTTCCCCCTCCTCGCTACCTCTAGGCATTTCTTTAATATAAAACCTTCTGGGGTTTTCTATTCCAAGATGACCTCCAGGTGGTCTGAAGCATTATCTCTCAGCCACTTCTCAGCACATTTCTCATTTTACTTGGGGAAAGGTACCACAGAGATCAATGCCAGAGGGCATTACTGAAAACATGGGCCCAGAAGGTGCGCTCTCAGCCTTCAGAAGCATCTGCTTCACAAATGTCAGGCTGGAAGACATCGCCAGATGTTAGTGTTGAAATACCATTTCGAAGACAAACATTGACTTCAGGGGCCAAGGGTCACCTAAACAAAAAGCCAGACTGGCAATGAGGCTCAAAGTGAGGGCACAAAAACTAGATTCATGTGGCCGTGACTCTTTCTGTGGTCTGGTGCACAGCCCACCAGACCTACAGAGACTGCAGAAACTTTCTGCATTGTCTTCTGTGGCTTGGAGTCTAAGTCCCATCTGGCATACTGTTGACTGGGGAGAGAGGATTGAGGAGGTAGGAAATGACGGGGTAGGCACAAGTTTCATGGGCTGACATTAAAATAATTTTTTCATGTGGGATTCTGGGACTCCATGAAAAGAAAATTAAAAAAGAAAACAGTAGAGCATTTTTAGTGTGGCTCAGGACAGACATGGTGAGCGCATCCTGTTTCTTTGTGCCAAGGACGTTGCCCCACGAGGCATGCTGAGGACGAGAGAGTGTGACTTCCTTCATCCTTCCGATGTCTGATTATGCTGTTATTTCTGTCCTGTGTGAATGCCAGGGGATGAAGAGTTGGTGGCAGGCTCTGTTTCTCATGACTCCATTTTATTCAGCCCCAATCTCACATCCTTTCCTGATATACCTGAGAGGGAAGGCGCACACCTGATGCACTCATGATCCAGCCAGGTTCAGACTGGGCCAGGATGGAGGGTGAGGATAGCAACAGTGAAGAAAAGGTCGGCTTTGTGCTTCTTCAACTACATTCATTAAGATGCAGCAAGTGACCAGCAAGATATGGACTTGCTATGAAATAACTTTGCCATCAAGATTTCCTTATGTCACCAAATACCTTCTTGACACCAGGAAAGGTGAAAAATCAAACTATGACAGCTTTAATATTCTGTATCTGGGCGATACTTTCTCAAAGACAATCTTGACATAGAACAGATTTGTTGAGCATTATAACAAAATTACTCACCCATTAAACATTCTTTGCTGACGTGCAAGAGTATGAGGTGATAAAAAAATAAATAAAATTTATATTCCTTTTTATTTATCTGGCACATGTTGCTTGGCCCAGGTGATAAGACTTGTGAGGGTGATGACAATATATTTGAAACATTTTCTCTTTTAATAGTTTGTCTTGGGGGCTGGAGAGATGGCTCAGTGGTCTAAAGCACCTACTTGAAACAAGCTTGGCAAAGCACAGGGACCGCGGTTCAATCCCCAGCACCACATGCCAGCCAGCCCGCCCCCTGGTGGGCTGAGCTGGCCACACACACACACACACACACACACACACACACACACAATAAATAAAAAAATAAATAAATAATTAAAAAAAATAGTTTGTCTTTCAGAAAGCTCTTGGACTTTAATCTTTTTTTCTTTAATGAGAGAGAGAGAGAGGGAGAGACAGAGAGAGAGAGAGAGACGAGACGGAGTGACAGAGAGAGGAAGACAGAGAGAGAGAGGAAGACAGAGAGGGACATAGAGAGAGAGACAGAGAGACAGAAAGAGAGACAGAGACAGAGAGACAGAGAGAGACAGAGACAGAAAGAGAGAGACAGAGAGAGAGAGAGACAGACAGACAGCGAGAGACAGAGAAAGAGACAGAGAGAGAAGATTCAACAGTTGTTCCGTATAGTAATAAGCCAATGGAAACTAAGACAAAACATCCAAGTCTGTGTTCCTGTCTTAGGAGTAACTGGGAATTGAGCTGCTCTGTTCTGAGCCCTCAAGGATGAGGTTGGTTGAGCCTCCGCAGTCCAGGCAGCTCTGGAATGACTAGTGGGCGCTGGGGAAGGGTTAGGGGGTGTCCCCACAGTGGACGCAGAACAGGCACCTGTGGGCTCCCCCAAGCATGTGGGGCCTGCCCGTTCATAGCTCTGGACACAGAACTGCCCATGCGGATCCAGCAAGTTGTTCTCCTGGAAGCTCTGTTCGTGGCTCTAAGGCAGAGATAGTGTTTTCCTGTGCAGCATCCCTGCACACTATTTTTATAAATAAAATGCCCTGATTTTCCGTGGCATCCTGCTCTTTATCTACTGTCAGCCCATGCAGTTCAGGGGGAGAGAACCTCTCTTCCTCCTCCAGGGGTGGAATCCCAGAAAATTACATTCACCTAGACAGCGATTAGCTCTGGGAGGGCACATGACCCAATCAAAGTAAAGTAGACTCAGTTCATGAAGGTCATTAGAAAATGAGGAACCCTTGCTGTGAAGTGTTGTTTATTTTGTT
>NW_004524678.1:864644-880075 GCF_000260255.1 Octodon degus
GCCCCCCTTTTTTAAAATTATTATTATTTTATTTTATTTATTGATTGATTTTGAAGTGATGTTTAGAGGATAAGAAAAACAGCCTGGAGCTCCTGGCTCCTGTCTTGCCGCCATAGGGCCAGCGGAGAGCAGAGCTAGGTCACAGCACAGAGAGGCAGCTTCATGGAAGATCATTTGAGCACCTGCATCCAGCAGGACCAAGGCCAGAATACCTTTAGTGGCTCCATCAGTGAGCCGGGAAACTCCCAATTATGCTGAATTCAATTTGAGTCATTTTCATTCCCTTGGAACGAAGAGGCCTGGATAGCGCATGTCTGAAGCGGGAGGCAAAGGGAATCATCGTGTTACTCTTTTCCATGTTTTCAAACAGATGAATATATTTTGTTTTGCAAGGAACCCCTTTATCTCTCTTAATATAGCTGACTCCAGCAGACATAGTGAGACCCTGTAGACCCTGTACTAAATACAAAAAAGAAAAAAAAAACCAGACTAGATTTTCTGTGATTGCCACTATGTTGAAGTTTCTATACGGAGATGGAGTCTTCGCTCCCGACATTTGCCTTCCTTGTGGGGATTTTTTGTCCATCCCCTGCTGCCATCACGCAAATACACCTTATAAAAAATCCATTCTTTCTTCTTGAGAGACATATGTTTAGGTTCTGCAAGTTTGGCCACAGGGTGGGCACAGGGGCAGAGGGATCTCCCTGCTGGAGAGGCCAGCTGGACCTCATAGCTTCAGTGCCCAATGCCTGTGATGTTTGTCTTTCACCGATATCATGAAAAGAGTCCACATGCTTCCTTACAGACTTGTGTTGGGCAGATGAGGAAGGGAGGGAGGGAGGGAGCCTGCCTCCCTCCGGCTCCCCAGCCAAGCTCCCTCTCATCCTGCATCGTGTGCACCACAGCCTTCTTCTGCTCCCAGCCCAGCAAAGCCGGGCTGCACAGGGGGAGCACCCCATGCAGTGACACAACATGCTGCCACGCTGCCACACTGCCACCTTTCCTCCCCTGCTCCTGTTGGGCATCCTCTCACTTCAATTCTTTATTTGAGGTTTGTGTACTCTCTTGCCCTGGAGAGCAGCCTAGTGATTCAAGTTACAGAGCTGACTTCTTCTTTCAATGAAGTTTGGAGACGCCATCCAACATGGCTTCGTCCCCCGCACAGTGTCACTCCATGAAAGACACAGGTTACAACAGATACTCTATGAGATACTGCCCCCGGCGGAAGGTGGCTGTGAGGTCGTACGTGAGATTGTCCACTTTAAAACCACTGCTTACGTCAGCACAGACTCATCTGGCAGTTCTTGGGACACGCAGCAAAGCTTCTTACAGAGAAGTTTCCACATGCTGTCAACTAGTTTGGGGTCAGAATTTCTGAGATGTGCCTGGTTACACGTTCTTTGAAAAGATTGTTTTTAAAGACTGCCTAGGGTATGACCAAATTGGAAACCACTGCATGAAGACCTCAGGTCTTGGGGTTTAGGGTGGTTTCAGAATCATTAAGCAATAGGTAAATTCCTGTTTTCTATGCTTTGTTTGATTTGGTTATCTACTGTTGCATACAAACTACCCCAGTATTAGTGGCTTAAGTCAGTGTTGATTTATAATTTCTCAAGTCTGTTGTCTGATACTTCTGCTTCGCAGGGTATAATCATATGTACTGGGGAAGATGGAAGGTCCAAAATGACTCATTCTCATGGCGGGTAGTTCATTCTGCTCTCTAGCTGGAAGGTGAACCAAGGCTATAAAACCAGGGGCTCCATGTCTTCCATGGTGACTTCTTCACCTAGCTTCTATGGTGACTGGGTTTCAAAAAGATGAATTTTATGAGGACAAAGGTCCCTTGTTCAGTGGATCGACCATGGCTAAGCATTAGAGTTAGTATGAACGAAGGCATAAATATGTGAGTCCTAGAAGCTGTGGGTGGCGGAGGTACCGGTCTCAATCTACCACACTACTTTCTTGTATCTTCTGGTGAATGTCCTGATAAGGGTGGTTATCCAAAGATATAAAAAAAAAACGTAGAAAGTAATGGCTTCACCTTTTGGCTCTCTGAGCAGCACCATGGCGGTAGGCAAGAACAAGTGCCTTATGAAAGGTGGCAAAAAAGGAGCCAAGAAGAAAGTGGTTGATCCATTTTCTAAAAAAGACTGGTATGATGTGAAGGCACTGGCTATGTTCAACATAAGAAATATTGGAAAAACACTGATGGGCTCAAAGGTTGTGTATTTGAAGTGAGCCTTGCTGACCTGCAGAATGATGAAGTTGCCTTTAGAAAATTCAAGCTAATTACTGAAGATGTTCAGGGCAAACACTGCCTGCCTAACTTCCATGGCATGGACCTCACCCGGGACAAAGTGTGTTCCATGGTCAAAAAATGGCAGACCATGATTGAAGCTCATGTTGATGTCAAGACTACTGATGGTTATTTGCTTCGACTGTTCTGTGTTGGCTTTACTAAAAAATGCAACAATCAGATACGGAAGACCTCTTACGCTCAGCACCAACAGGTCCGCCAGATCCGGAAGAAGAAGATGGAAATCATGACCCGGAAGGTGCAGACAAATGACTTGGAGGAAGTGGTCAATAAACTGATTCCAGACAGTATTGGGAAAGACACAGAGAAGGCTCGCCAGTCTATCTACCCTCTTCATGATGTCTTCGTCAGAAAAGTAAAAATGCTGAAGAAGCCCAAGTTTGAATTGGGAAAACTCATGGAGCTTCATGGTGAAGGTAGCAGGGAGGATCTGGGCCAGAACAGCTGCTTGCCTCGTGGCACCCAGGAAGCAGGGGGAGAAAGAAGGAGCCAGATAGAACATAACCTCCCAGATTATGTCCCCAGGGATCCACCCCTTCCAATAGGCCCTGCCTCCTAACAAACATTGTTATGGGCTCATCAGTGGACTAGCGCTCCTGGGAGCCAATCACGTTCCAAAGACCTCACCTCTGCACACAAGACTCTGGGAGAGATTTTAGACCTAAATCATAGCACTCACTGTTGAAGACATTGCTGTCTGTTATACGTGGCTTCCCTCTTTCGCAATTTTTGTCATGCAGAGGCTGTTTTTAACCACAGGGCACATTTTAATATTATATTGGACCAATTTTAGTTTTTCTCTTCCTACCTCTCCTTAGGTTACAGAAACTTCAAGTGAGTTTCCAAACCTGGAATGCTTGATGTGAAACATTTCTCTCCAGGTGGGCTGAGCATGTATTTTAAAACACAAATGAAAAGTTTACTTAGTCCACAAATGTTTTCCCAGTGCCTTTCTTGTGCTTTATGGTTTCTTGGATCATTTTGTTTCTCTTTTCCTCTTTATTAACATTAAAAAGGTGAAATAAGTCCCAACATTAAAAGACTGTCATCCATAACCATAAACCCTGGTTACTAGCCAAGCAATGCCTGGGGCCAGCGAGATAGCTCAGCAGACTAAGCACCTGCTTAGGCAAGCACAGGGACCACAGTTTGATCCCCAGCACCATGTGCTGCATCAGCCCCTCCCTCGGGGCAGGCTGAGCCCGCCAGAGTCTGGGCATGGAGGTGCATGCCTGTAATCCCAGTGCTGGGCAGTTGAAAGCAGAAGAATCACCATGAGTCCCAGCTGCATAGTAACAACCTGAAATAATATTTTATTATACCTTCCTTTTGGCATTTATCATTTTTTTGGTCTTACTATGAAAGTTTACTTGGCCATCTTTATATCTATATTTAATGGCAAAATTCTTGTTCAGACTTTCTTCTTAATATGCATCCTGCATCGCGTAGGACCTCAGGTAATCCCAAGTGCATGGAAGACTGAATGAATAGATGGGCTGATGTGTGAGCAGAACACAACCCTGCTGAACTGCATCCCCAGCTCCTTCACGACTTCTAACTGTGGCCTTGTCTAAAGTTCTTGGGATGACAAGTAGGAGGCCATGACAAGCAGACGGCTGCTCTTTATTCCAAGTTAAAATTTTGCCTGAATCCATCTTAGTTTTTCTAGTCTACTGAGCTAAGACAAAATAAAACCTCAAAAGCTATCTTTACTCTTTTTTCCTGATGCTGATGACTCAGGGTGATGGTGTCACCACCTTGTGTCTCTTCCTCTGGTCCCTCACAGCTTTACCTCTAATGCACTGAGCATTTTTGGTCTCTACCTTAGTAAGCCTCAGCCAGAGTAAAGAGAAGTAATTTTGATAAAGAGAATTATCACTTGGTTTGTAACAAATGCTCCCAGAGAGTTCTTGACATCTCCATCCACCTGGGTGTATTTTAATGTGTGCATATTTTTATTGATTGCAATATGGAGAATGATACAATATATTTCCAGAACTTTTTTAGAACACTGACTATTACTGTAAAAAGAACATTAGTACCATATTTCATATACTTGTACACTCATCTAAGACACACGGATTTCTTCGGATGGTTGCCTGAGCTGCCTGTTCCCCACTCTCATCCTTAGTACAAAACAGCCTTCAGGATAAAAGTTATTATCTGGCTTGTTGTACAATGGACATATGGCAGGATTATGATGGCTGATGCTTTTTAGCTGGAGGAGACTTTGGGCCAAATCCATTCCTGGGGTATTTATGTGTCGATCCTATATATGTGGCCCATCCCGAAGAGCATGTTTACAATTTCTTTGTAAAAAGCATATGGAAGCCAGTTGTTCTTTGCCTTTTTCAGTTGGAGAGGCACATGGCAACTAGCTCTCTGGATTTACAGATGTGGGTTAGCTGAGGCAGCAATGTGTGTCGGCAGTATTTTCTCATGTATACTTCATGGAACTGCAGATACTGGTCAGTTTTGTCTTGGCTTTTTTTCCCCATGTGTATTAAATTACTATTGTTTGCATTTTATTTATTCAGAACAGAAGCTTAATGAGGTTCTTATCTTTTGTGGAATGACTTTAGTAAATAACTTATTAAGTTCTATTAAGAGAACTTCGTTGTAAGGTGTGAAAAGAGTAATTCTGCAAGCGAGCCCTGTAGCTGAGAAATTCATCTATTTGTTTGAAAAATAATTAAGGGCTAATTAGCCATTGATTTAATTGTTTTGAAAAATACTGCTAGTTGTTAATTAGAGCCTTCCAATAGCAAGTTAACTGTCCTAGGGCTGGCATCTGCAGAGTTTGTCAATCACTGCAAGTAAAACATGTCAGCCAATGGCTTAGTCTGATGGCTAGGTTCTAGGTAGCACCACTGCATAACCCATCGCTGCTTCTTTACTCTGTTAATAGGTCACTCATGCCATCAAAAATATCTTTAAAGGTGGTGACTTTAAAAAGAAGTAAAGCCTTAGAAAAGAACAAAAATTATAAAGCATTAGTCATTTATGTTTTCAGTATATTCCAGTATGTGTGCATATTTATTTATTTTATTTTCCAAAATTTTATTTTATTTTATTTTTTCCATAATTTTATTGAGAAACAAATAGCAATGAGACAGTTTCAAACCAAATTGGTAAGACAGTTTCAATAATTAACACATTGCATACATTTTTCCTAGTGGTGAATTGCTGTACAAGATGCGGACATGATATCTTATTTACAAACACCATTAGAAAAAATCCCTCTATTCATGAAGAGAATGTAACTATATATCTATCCTAACCACTTTGAATACACAGATACAAAATGGATATTCATCTGTATCCCTTTTTTTTTGTTAAGTTCCATCATTTAAATATTATAGTTGTGTAAACTCAGCAAAATATTCTAAAAGAGTTCAGTAGTCCATAATAATGTTGGATCTTCCGCTTCACTGGCAGTGTCAGAAATTGTTGACCTGAGTCCCCTACAGCTCAACATAACAGCATGGCTTTACTTCTTATACTTCGTTTTTATACTTTTCTGCTGGATGGTTAAGGCCAAGGTAAAGCAGGACCTATGCAACAAGAGTAGTAGCATTTGGGTCTGATAAGGTCAGTGAAATCCCCTCAGGATTTATCCTGAGATCCTGTACCTCAGATTGTAGAACTTTGTCAGTGTCAGCCATGCGGATGAGTCACGGCCATTGCTTGGCCAATGTGCTCTCTTGAAAGCCTGAGAGAGTGTTTTCTGTCCATGTGACTCTCACAAGGAGAGTCACCTAAGGAGTGTCTGCATATTTAAAATTGGTAGGGAAATCTCAGATACTGTTTGGACTCCCAAACAGTGAATAATGATGTATGCACTGTGTGCATGCATACACACACACACACACACACACACACACACACACACAGAGTACGGTACATGTCCTATAAATATGCCAATGTGAAATCATAGGAATTGGGTCACAGCCTACTATTCTATTGTGAATCTTTTTGAAAAAAAAAAATCTAAAGAAGAATCTAGCAAAGGATGAAATAGAAGATCATAAATCTTCAACTCTTCTACATAGATTAGTGTATATCTACTAATAACCAACCTACGGGCAATGTGTTTTCTGGGCTTTACTTTGTGGGAAATATGTAAACAACTAGGATTCAATATGCACATTAAACTCTGTCTGAAAGGTATCGACTTGGTTTCTTTATCTTGAGTAAACCAAGTGTTAGAATAATACTTTGAGCTACTTTAGAACACAAAAGTTTAACAATGTGAAAGTAGTTCATGTCTGAAGGTGGTGACATATATGGCTACTGCTCTCTCAATTTTATTTACTTGCAATAAACAAAAACTGAGAAGAAGCGATGGAAGCGAACAGCTGCAGCAGGTTGAGGAGAGCATGACGTTCTGTTTGTGGCTGGAAATGAGCAGGGGGAGGTATAGCTCAGTGGTAAAAATGCAAGGCCCAGAATTTGATCATCAGCAATGCAAGATACAAAACCAAACAAAACATGAGAAGGAGTATATGTAAACAGGTAACAAAATATAGAAATAGGGGGTGAGGGAAGCCATTACTTTGCTAGGTGGATAAGGTAAGCTGGATTTATATACAATAACTTGGACAAAAAAATTATATCTTTCTTATTGCACTACTTTTATTTTATATTGTGGGATATGCATGTTTACATTTTACATATGATATAATATATATGTATATGTATATTCTTTAACTAGCTTTAGTTGAGCTGGACTATGTGGTCCGGGTTCTTTGTCTTTTGCTTATGTTCACATAGATACATGTGTCTCACTGAGACTACAGAAATCTCCTTTGTGTGAACCTCCCCCTTTATTCTTCACTAGCCTGGCACCAGGTCTTCCCTCTGGTGATTACCACTTGGAATGGAATAGAGCCTGGCCCAACACAGAGGAGAGAAATGCCTGTTTTTTTCTCATTCCCATGTGTCCAGGGGTTACAAACAGGTTAGAAAATCAGTAATCTGAAGTGTGGTGTCAAAATTCATTAATTCATCTAGGATGAACCATCTCTGATCATAACCCGTGTTAGCTGCCCCTAGAAACAACGTGATCATTTTGCAGAGCAGTGGGAAACAGTCCAGGTGTCTGGCAGACTTCCAGAACAATCCTTTAGACCAAAGCTTGCTTCTCCTTATCGCTGTGGTGATGTGGAACACCCAGGTTGTGGGGTGCGAAGAAGGTGATCAGATGAGTGGGTATTTGCTACCTGAGAAAAAGAACTGGCAAAAGCACTTCCTGGTCAACATGCAGTGCATAAGGACGATGGCATGTGTGACAAAGACAGATCCAGACTGCACTTTACTACAAAGACCTTCACTTATTGAACATTTACCTAAGAGGCCACTATTATAAGTTCATCATTTCTAAGTGACATAAATAGAATTAATGCCACCTTCTGGATATATATTTTGTTCACTTCAGCTAGTGAGTTGGCATCTCATTTGTTCAAATTTGAGGCCATCTTTTGTTAGTTATTTTTCTTTCACTCTTTCTGGGCTGTCATTTATAGTTGACCTGTTCTTATCTCCTTTCACCTTCACTGAGGTGACCTGGATCTGGTTACCTGGACATTCATTGTTGTGTGAGCAACCCAAGCTCAGAGCCTTGGGACTTGTTGTTGCCCCTTCTGGGACATTCTGCCCTTACTCTGCAGAAGGCCAGTTGCTCCTTCGCAAGCTTACTTTTGTGCCTACGACACCTCCACATACTCTGTCAGCCCGCCTTCCTCTTTTTATCATCTCACCCACCTAACATTTTTACATCCTCAGATAAACTTCCTGGAATCTTTATTAAATACTTGCTGGCTGTCTTTATTGATGAAGGGATGCCCCGCATGCCCCTTGGTATCCATAGTGCGCAGAAGAATGGGTATCCAGTGGCATTCGATAAATACCAGCTTTGAATGGCTAAGCTCAACTTTGAATCATCCCTAACTTACAGAGTTCATCATTTTCTGAATAATTGTGCTTCCATAGAGCTGGAGGTTGGCCGGCAAACATTCTAGAATAAAATGGTGGTGGTACAACAAATAAAAGAATATTTTGATTGATTTTCAAAGAGGAGGATTGTTGAGGGTAGGAAAGGGGCAAAAGAAAGAAAAGTGCTCTTAATTATGAAACAGTGGGGCTTTTCTTGGTTCTACCTTCCTGGATGTCTTTGCCAGATGTTTGTTGGAATAGAAATTGCCTTATTTATCCCCAAGCAGTTTGGTCTTTTCTTTTATCATGAGAAAGCTTTTGTGTTGGGAAGGAACTGTAGACTTCCTGCTTACCCCAGCATGGACATCTGTTAGTCAAACAGGCATCTCTCCATAGACTTCAAATGCCTACTTCTGGAGCAAACGGAAATAGGCTAACTGTAAGGGGCCACGGGGAGAAACAGTTCTTCCATCGGATGTCCATATAAGGAAAGTACACGACATGTGCTTATAATGTGCAAACAACTATTACTCTGAAAAAGAATTATTAACATGTACTAACTTTGATAAAAATAAAAACTAAAACATTCTCATGGATATGAACCATTTGTTTTCCAACTGGGATATTCATAAACTTCAATTATAAAATTAATGACAGATGCCTAAGAAGTGACATATCTGGCTTCCACATGCCTGCAGAGTAGGTCCTTTTTAATGCCCATTTTAAGACTTCCTTTTTCATATATTGAAGTAATTTAGAGAAGATAAACTTTTTTTTTTTTTTTACCTGTGCTATTTTACCACCTCCTGGGAATTAGATGACTCATTTAACCTAAACTGTTTATCCTTTGCTTTTTCAGTTGTTTATCTTCTACCTGTAACCAAGTATTTCATTTTCCTGGTAATACTAGAACTTAGGTTATGAAGCACCCTTTAATGAAGAATGAGGAAGGGTTTCTCCTCTTCCAAGATCATGGTTTTATAATCAGTGATATTTCCCAAACATCCAAATAGTAGAATCACAATAATGTTCATCTTTAGTCTGTTTAGGTTTTTTTACATGAGAAAAAAATAAGTTTAGGAAGTAAAGTGAAACATTGCTCCCATATCTCTTTGAATGATGTTTACCGAGTTAAATTGGACTTGTGACTGGGAAAGAACCTTAAAATTGAATTGACTGAGGAAAAATAAATGGAGAAATTTCCCTAAGGTAGCAGGGGTCATGTCTTTCTTCAGTGGTGCTTGTGAAAGTTAGGCTGAAGGCAGATGCAGGGAGATCAGTGTACAGCTCCCGCAAGCAGTGCAGCAACACTTTGGGGACATATGGCTTAAGAGAAAACTATTGATAAATTTAGATAATCTAAGATAGGGATTGATTGATTGATTTATATGCTTGTTTTCCTTTGGGTACAAGAAAACTCAAGGATATATTGATGAGTCACTGTAGTCTTTGATACACCTCCCTGCAGTTATCTGTGGTGTGCATTTATGCACGTTCATTTTTCATAATCAGTGAGTGTGGAGTGTTCAGTGCATTTGTTTTGTTCTTAAAAAGGGTATGTGATCCCAAGAAGGCAAAGAATCATAGCAATAGTAGCAGGCTGGTATTTCTCAAGCTTCATATACTTTGTGATATCTTTGAACCCTTACTAAGGTCAGATAAGCTTAGGGAAAATACCCATTGGAAAATCATACTAAACATTAACTAATTAACACTATTAACTTGGTAAAGATAACCTGTGGCAAAGAAGCCCATTGTGTTGTCTTTAACTGGCACTTCATTCAACAACTTGTACTTGTAGAATACCTGTGGAGAGCCCATGGGTAACTGGTGTTTCATTGTGGTAAGTCTGAGATATGCTGGACCAAATTGTATTATTCAAATTCCCACATCTTGGGTACGCACTATTGAAAGATTGATATTAGGGCTGGATTTTAAGTATTCCCATGGGTTACCACTACCAGTGTGGTCACCAATCTGTGGTTCTGTGGGCAAGTGGTGGACCCTTTCAGAGGTGGGACCTGGTTGGAGAAGTTTAGGTCATTGGGAGTGGGCCCTAGAAGGAAATAGTGGAATCACCGATCACTCCTTGCTAGGATATTCTGCCTTACCACAGGGGCCAAGTGACAGAGCTCACTGACTTCATTGACTGGACTCTCTGAAACTGTGATCCCAAACAACCTTTCCTCTTTTCCAGTGGATTGTCTCAGGTATTTCATCACAACCATGAGCAACGGAACTGATTAGAAAAATTTGTAGAACACGGGGGTTGACAGGCTACCTAACTGTAGCCCATATCCAAATACAAGCCATCTGTTTTGTCCCCCTGCCACTGGATTCTTCAGTTATCTCTCTGAATGTCACATAACATAGTTACTTCTACAATTTGAAAATCTTTTCCTTGATATAAAATTCACTGATGCCAAGGCCATCTCACCATTTGCAGACTGGTGGTCTGGTTCTTTCCTCACTGCAACTCCTCTCTCCTCAAGGGGGTAACAGATCTTCTTGAATTTTTAGCTGTTCTAGAAGCAAGGCCTCATCCCCTCCCTCTGTCCTCAGGGCGTGGCTTTGATGCTTGGTATATCCTTCACTGAGTCCTACACAAGACCATCCGCCCACCCAGACTTCTTTGCCAAGGTAAATGGAGCATTTAATTGAAAAGGTGCATCCTCTTCATTTTCTTTAAAGGAAAATCCATACATCTGGTGGCTGTGGTGACAGACACGTGTGCTCTGAGAACAAGCCCTCCCTCTGCACCCAGCGGGCAGAGCTGCTCTCACTGGTTAACTCTGTCCCGGCCATGGCTGGGGACTACGGGGTGGTGATCTGATCTCAGCAGGGCCAACTGCATTCTGTTTCCTGGTGACTGGAAGTGGACTTTGGAGATCCTATCTGCTCTCTCCTGGGCTTAGGGGTTTGCATGGTCAGGAACTGAGGACAACTGAGAAACAGAAATGACTGGAGAGAGACAGAAGCATGAGTCAGATGTCCAGGAAGAAGCACATATGAGGCATGACTGTGTGCATAAGATTAAGGTGGAAGAAGGAGAGGGAGAGGGAGAGGGAGGGAGAGGAGGATTGAGAGAGGGAAGGGAGAGAGAGGGGGAGGAAGAGAGGGAGAGGGAAGGAGAGGGAGAGAGAGAGGGAGGGAGAGGAGCAGTGAGAGGGGGAGGGGGAAAAGGGAGATAGGGGAGAGGAAGAGGAGGAGAGAGAGGGAGAGAGGGAGAGAGGAAGGGAGGAAAACAGAGAAGGAGGGAGAAAGAGAGAGCGAGGGGGAAAAGGGAGATGGGGAGAGGAAGAGGAGAGAGAGAGGAAGAGAGAGGGAGAGAGGGAGTGAGAGAGGGAGTAAGACAGAGAGGAAGGGAGAGAGAGGGAAGGAGAGGAGTGAGAGGGGGAGGGGGAAAAGAGAGATGAGGGAGAGGAAGAGAGGGAGAGAGGGGGAGAGAGGGAGTGAGAAAGGAAGTGAGGGAGAGAGAGAGGGAGAGGGAGAGAGAAAGAGAGAGAAGGATGGAGGGAGGGAGGGAGAGAGAGAATATGAGAATATGCCATTTTTGCTACCATTTTCCAGGGCATTTTAACCTCCTACGTTTAGACTGTAATATTCCGTGTGTGTGTGTGTGTGTGTGTGTGTGTGTGTGTGTGTGCACGCTGGGGACTCAACACAGGGCCCTGTGCATGCTAAGCATGTGCTCTACCACTGAGGTACATCTTCAGGCTCCTGATTCTTTATAACATTCCCTTTTTGGCTTAAGCTAATGTAAGAGGATTTCTATTGTTTACAGTTAAAATATCCTTGACAAAGAAAAACCCTAAGGCCTCAGAAATCCCCAAGAGAATTCCACAGAGACGACTATACCTCTCCTGGACTCCAGAAGAATGTAGTCACCAAATCCCCTCAGGATTTATCCTGAAACCCTGTGCATCAGTTTGTAGACCTTTTGTCAGTATCAGCCATGTGGATGAGTCACGGCCATTGCTTGACCAATTTGCTCTCTGTGAAAGCCTGAGAGAATACTTTCTCTCCAGGTAACTCTCCTTAGGCACACTCTACATCATCGATCACTTTCCTCTGTGGCCCTATAATCTCCTTGGACAGAAAATTTGGGACACCACTGAGTTACATGATGTTACAGTACAGGTTCTTTTATGTCTTGAGTCCTCACTGACCTTGAAAGGCTAGGGCCAAAATATTGGCTATCCTCGTAACCCTTCTTTTTCTCTAATTTCTTCACCATCGGGGGGTGGGGACCTGGATGCCTGCAGGACCCCCTAGCCTCTCTTTTCCCCCACACCTAGCACCTTGCCCTGCCTTCCCTCCATGTATTAATTTGCCCTTCTCCTGTGCCTGTCCCTCTGTTGCTCTCTCTCCTTGAATACCTTTCCATGTTCCCTCAGTCTATGCAACTCAATTATTCATTTTCTCTAAAGCTTTTCTGACCAGTCAATAAATATTGTGTGAATAAGAAGAGCTAATTTGATTAAATGAATATTTTAGTTAAATGAGGGGAGGAATTGTTAATTGAATAACGAGTACACAGAATTTTCCATGAATTACACTGAAGCTATCATTCTCCATCTTCATTGTACCACTAAGGCAAAACTTATATCAGACACAGTTTGGAAACAGAAAGAATTTCTCAACTTTTGTGGCATTCACTTCTAAAGCAGTTTTTCAAGAGATTGGGAATTTTTTCTCTAGCAATTTAAAAGAGTAAGCATATTCCTGAAGTCATTTTAAAGAATTTACTTCTTAAAATCCTCTCTAGCTTTGGATTCTTCTGCAGAGCTTACTATACAGATATTTTCCAAATATTTATTGAGCAAGGAAGGGAATGAATAAAGTCAGCTTGCAATCTTGAAGTTCAACCATGAGGTAAGCAAGAGGCTAATGATTTGTTTTGGCAAAATATTGCATCTGTTGGTTGGAAGCGAGACCACATATAAACAGATGCATACAGAAAGGCACAGAATTCTTTTCTTCCCAGAGTGAGGCAACTGTAGTTGACTCCGAGTTGATATAGGGACAAGTAGGCCTAATGCTCAAATGCATGAGCCACTAAAAACAGTCACCACATTCCTGAATTATTGTACTCCTTGGCTAAGGAACCAGCATTCCAAAGTCCCCGGCGCACGTCTGTACCCCCCGCCGGGGAGCCAGAGTCTCTGCATGCTGGTATCATGTCATGCTGAATGTTTGAGATGGGCAGTGACCACTTATATTTCTTTCTAGCTCTTTGGGGATTACCATGGTGGTGTGAAGAGCAGGTGGTTGGGTATTCCATATGAGGATTAATAAAAATGCCATCCTGTCCCCAAATATTGTAAGAGAGAAATCCAGAAGGCACAGAAACTCAGTCCATTGATGGTTAGGAGGTGCTCTGACTCTATGTAGAAAATGCCCACAACTAAAACCTTGCTTGGAATGGGAAGCGGTGCAGACCCCAGAGCTGCAGGCAGGATGCCAAGCAGTACCGCTGGTCCTCAGATCAGTGATGTGGGCAGGAATGGCTTGGCCTTGCTGGACAGCGTTGTCAGTGCATTCTGTGTGTTGTGGGGTGTCCAGGAGCATAGTGTCCACCTCACCGAATGTCCGTGTTGATGGGGCTGCGGTGAGTCACGCTCTAATGAAGCTCTCAGTGGCTGAACATCGCTGTGGAGATGAGCAGCAGTTTCGGACAACAGCAGGGCACCAACTGAGCTGAGTTTCTTTAAGGCAAAGGATGCCCTCCCCTCTCAACTGGCGTTTATGCTTGGTTGTTTTAATGCAATGAAATTCTGGCAAAGTGATCTGGGCATGCAGATGAATGATTGATGTGCCCTGTGGGAAGGGAGGCAGTCGCAAAGCTATTCCTAATCTGTAGTTAGAAAATAAACTTTACTCCTTGTATCCCCTCCCCTCAAAGGTTCTCCTATCTGAACAATCATGCCAACTTGCCAAGAGGCTGTTGGGATCGGGATGATGAAAAGCTGGGCCCTTGGGATGCTCAGCACCCCCAGCTCAGATCCTACACGTCTTCCACTGTATGAATCCACGCTCCAGCTTCTCTCCTACACTGTTTTCATTGTGTGTTTACCACTGTTCTCTTAGGATTTTCTGTGTTGTTACCTATTTGAGAGAGAAATCTAAGTTTCAATCAATGCTAATGAAACCTTCAACTTAATTAATTCTTATGCTTCTTTGCTTATGGTTTTTACAACTGAAATTTGTCTGAACTACAGCCTGGCTTCTTAGTTAGGTCAAGTGCACGGAATTAATCAAATACCAAAGAGGAGATATATGCTCAGACAGCAGGAATGCTCCTGGCAATTTGGGGAAAATCATCCAAGGGATGATTTATCAGGAGAACGTAACAGGGCGGCAGGGAGCGAGGGGGGATGCAGGATGGCGTTTCAAAGATGGTGTCCTCTGGACTGCAAGACAATGGGAATGTTAGAGACATTTTTGTTTTTCTTTGGTTTTACTTTATTGTTGGAACAGCCAGGGCTGCTCCTTTATGGATTCTGTTGCTAATGTTATTATACAAGCCCTGTGTACACAGCCGTAAGGGTGTTTCTAGTCTGAGGAACCCAACTCGAGAAGATCGAAACAAGAGAGTTGTGGATTTCAGAGCTGTCCCACAGCTGGTTGTCCTCATTTAATAATAAGGAAATTTATTTTCCTGTGGTTATTTTCGTGAAAGTAACAGTGGGAGAAAAAAATCTTTGGACCCACAAAATTGCAAGTCCTGTAAAGAGAGAATAAAAGTTTGTCCAGGCTATCAGCATTTTATTATGACTATTTCTTATAAATTGTGTTTGAATTAGTACACTTTATAAAGCTGTAAGCATCTTCAAATTAAAGCCAGCACAACAGAAGTGTAGTTACTAGCAGATATTTGGTAGACCTCATCCAACATCCTGAGAACATGTAGTGTCCCCATTTGTGTCAGGAGGTACTCCTGGGAATCCATTGCTGGAATGCCAGAAAAAATCACCCCAGCAGCTGCTTCTACTATTTCAAAAGATTCTTTTCATTGCAAAACATGTGTGGTACTATTTGCTTTAAAAAAAATTGTAATCTGTCCCTGTCTATACTTTCAAGTCTCAATCTACAAAACCTACTTAAGAAAGGCTGGCCAAATAGCTCAGCAGATTAAAGCACCTGCTTAGGCAGATGCAGGGGCCCAGAGTTTGATCCC
>NW_004524678.1:896637-923544 GCF_000260255.1 Octodon degus
ACCAAGATGCCCATCACCTAAGGAATGGATGAAAAAGATGTGGTATTTTTATACAATGGAGTATTACTCAGCTATTAAGAATGATAAACTCGAAGCCTTTATATTGAAGTGGATGCCACTTGAACATATACTCATAAGTGAAATAAACCTGACACACATGTGTAAATATCATATAGTTTCCCTAGTATAAGAACTCAAAAGAAGAAATACAAATAGAAAGGTATAATACAATTAAAAAGAAAGAAAGAACTTGAGGATTAGACAATGAAGAGAGAGCAAGGAGAAGAGCTAGGAACCATGACAGAGGCAAGCCTTACAGTTCTATGTACAAGATTAGTAAGGCAATGATCTTGAGAATCTTCAGAAGATTTTTGAACCTAGCAGTTAATTGGAATGATTCTCAGCCTGACTGACTATATATACTGACACCTGTGAACTAAGCAACTGCACTGAAATGGCAATTTTTAATAATAGGTTCATGCTTGGAGTGCCTGTCATTCTGGTCTTCTCAATACGGACTGCTTGTCATGACATGCCAGTTGCTGCTGTGCTGTCTCTTGGGTAGATGATTGTTCAAAAAGAAGGGGGTGGTGAATGAAGGCAGGAGACAGGAAAAGGAATGTTGCGGAACTGTCCTGCTACAAGGTTGTATATGGTTAGATTTCTAGACTTATGTGAAAACATAAGAATTATATAATTCTTTGTGCCTATTTTGAAAATATATTTTAATTTTTTAATGTTTTTTCATCATATTCTGTAGGGACTTAACATTTAACATATCAATACTTGATGAAAAATACCTGTTCCATGTTATGCCTAAGATGTTTGATATTTAGACAGATAGTGCAGTTAAGCTTAACAGCCTAAGTTGTATGGTAATAACAATAAGCTTATCTTCTGGATGGTTAACAACTTAAGTTTGCAGACCAAAATTAGAGAAAAAGGAGGACCACAAGGAAAGCCAACATTTTTGCCCTAGCCTTCCAAGGTCACTTAAGGCTCAGGACATATGAGAAGTTGTACTGCAACGTCATGTAACTTGGTAGTGTCCCAAATTTTCTGATCATGGAGATTATAGGGCCAAAGAGGAAAGTGATTGATGATGTAGAGTGTGCCTAAGGAGAGTCAAATGGAGAGAAAACCTTCTCTCAGGCTTTCACAGAGAACATTTTGGCCAAGCAATGGCCATGACTCATCTACAGGGGGACACTGATAAAAGATCTACAATCTGAGGTACAGGATCTCAGAATAAATCTTGAGTGGATTTGACTGACCTTATCAGATCCAAAAGCTACAACTCTTGTTGCATAGGTCTTGCTTTATCTTGGTATTAATCATCCAGCAGAAAAGTATAAAAACGAAGTATAAGAAGTAAAGCCATGCTGTTATGTTGAGCTGTAGGGGACTCAGGGCAACAATTTCTGACATTGCCAGTGAAACGGAAGCCCCAATACTATTATGGACTATTGGATTCTTAGAATATTTTCCTGTGTTAACACACCTATAATATTCAAATGATGGAACTAAACAAAAAAGAGGATACAGATGAATGTCCATTTTGTATCTGTGTATTCAAAATGGTTAGGATAGATATATAGTTACATTCTCTTAATGAATAGAGGGATTTGTTCTAGGGAGTGTTTGTAAATAGGATATCATGTCTGCATTTTGTACAGCAAATAACCACTAGAAGAGGGTATACAATGTGTTAATTATTGAAACTGTCCTACCAATTTGATTTGAAACTTTCTCATTGCTATTTGTTTCTCAATACAATTATGGAAAAAAATAAAATAAATAAAATAAAACATTGAGTCCATTAAATAAAAAATAATAAAGAAAGAAAGAACCACAATAACATGTACACTGCGGGATCAGCACCTATGTCTGTGGCCTCCAGCGGAAGAATTGCTGGTATTTCTTCAGAAATGGTAGCCTGTCTTTAGAGTGATAGGCATTCCAACAAAGGAATTCTTTGTTTTTTCTCATTGGAACTTGCCTGCAGCACCCACCCAATACCCCTGGGCTCCCCAGTACCACCTCCACTTGGGCTGGTTCTGTGTACTTTCATTTGGCTGAGTCAGAATCCAAATTCCAAGTCAGTTGCCATTGAGCGCAAGGCTTGGCAAAGGTGGGTTTCCTACACAATGGTTTTGGAAGGCAGGTGCTTAGAATATCAAATTTTTTCCGATTTTCACATTGCCTTTGTTTCTCCCACTACTCTAGTCAAAGCTTGCTAATCCTCATACATGTCTCTTTACCTCTAATGGACAATCATAAATTTCCAGAAAAATAATTGGTCCCTGGGTCTGAGGCAGTGACGTTGTTTGTTCAAGATATTTGGAACTGGTGCCAAATGTGTAACAAAACATGGTTTATGGCCTTCATTTGGCATTGATTTGTGCTACAAAGCTCAGAGTATCATTTCCTCCAGAAGGGTTTGCATTTTTAATGAGAGAAAATATTTCCAGCTACAAATTTCTTAAAGAACTTGACAATGTTTAATTTTTGAAATCAAAACTCTTTCAAATAAAGTGGCTTAAATTTTTTTTCTCTTTGTTTTACATTGTTGCTTTTGAACAGAACCTCAGACTAGTCTTTCCAAGGAGTGTTTCTTTGCTAATAGTTTAATGCTATCCCTGTGCAGCATAAACTTAAGGGAAGCTGTGTTGTTACCAATAAATGTGAGAAACTTGTTAGAAGAAACTACCATACCTCCTGGCCTATCCCTTGCAGTTGGAGCAGAGTCAGAACTCTCCTGACGGTCTTGAAGCCTCAAAATTAGATGGCGACATTACAAAGGATCAAGATTGCATTCAGCAGTGGCTTTCTTAGGGGAAGAACTTGAGTCAGATGTGAGCACACCAATAGATTTCATGTGTCCACTAAAGAAGGGGTAGGAGAAATACTTAGGTAATTAACTGCAAATGTGTCAGGCTGAGAAAGAGATAAGTGAACTTTCCAGGTAAGAATAGAAGTGCCTCATGTCCGTAGAAAGTGGGGTGACACAAAGCATCCCTCCTGGAGGACCAGATGTCACCCCAGAAAGTAACACATCATCTTCCAGTGTATTTACTTTCCTCTTTTGTTAGGAAAAACAAAACAATGCCAAAGAACAAAGGCACTGGACTCAGAATACAAATTAATTAATCACCTTCAAAAGGAAGTTTTCTTACGAGTGATGCCAGTTTAGCAAATAGAGTGGGCTGTGCTGGAGCTCCTCAGTCTGGGGGGCAGGTGGTAGGGCCCCAGGAGTGCCGATTCCAGGAGCTTGCAGGCCACGCATATCGGGGGCCGCACCTGAGAACCAGGAGCCCAGAAGGACTCCTCAGCTTTGGGAACTTACTAGCATAGCTCATCGACTCTGAGATCCGCAGCATGGAAGCACATGAGTTTATGGTAACCTTGTGATAGTCTAGCTTTAGTCCGGCACAAAGATCTGTAAAAGAGGCACTTCCCTGGATAATTCAGTTCCCAATTCAGTCTTTCCATCGATGTTTTTCTCTTAAAAAAATATTTACTTATTTATTTACTGAGACAGCGTCTCTCTATGCAGTTCAGGATGATCTTGCGCTCTTGTGTAGCCCCTACACTGGTCTCAAACTCGCTACAATCCTCGGGCCTCACCTCCTGAGTGCTGAGATTGCAGGCTTGTACCACCATGCCTTGTTCCATAATTTCTTTATTTTAAAGAGAAGAAAAATAGAAATAAAATAAAATAGTTTCAAATCAGGCTAACAGGAGAGTAACAATAATTAAAACATTGCACATTGTTATTTTCATAGTCGTTCCTCAGTGCAAGACAAAGGCATGACATAATGTCCAGGCGGTATTAGCACAAATCTTTCTTTTCAATGTATTGCAAGAATAGAAAGTGTCCCCTTCCATATGCGCGTGCGCGCGCGCGCACACACACACACACAGAGAGAGAGAGAGAGAGAGAGAGAGAGAGAGAGAAGAATAGTTTCTAAATCACTCTGACTTGTTTTCTTGCCCCTCTTGTTACCCTTACTGTAGAGACAGCAAAGCACAGTTTACACGGGGAGAATCTTGTGACATGCGTGTGAATCATGGCTTTTCTCTGTACAAGAAATGGACAAAACTTGTGCTCAGAATTGGGGAGTATGGATGGGGGTCGTGGGGGTAAACTATTATAATAAGTCCTTTTCTACCTCGGGTGTCAGTGGAGATAGGTCTCTTGTGAGCTGAGAATCAAGTGATGCTTACACTAAATGTGGGTAAACCAGAGAAGTGTTTTCTAGCCTCTCCAGTCCAGACGCTCAGCTAGGACGCTTCTAGAAGGGGTTATGGAAGAGCCTAAGCATCCTAGAAGCGGCATGAGTAAGATTAACTTTAGCTCATAAAACTGTACCATGTTACAGAATAAAAATCATCTAAATGTTAACTTAAATTGTTATTTAATATCAGGGTGAAGTTCTTAGTTCCAGTTCTATTTTGTTTGCATTTCCAACCTTTGTTTTGCAGGCCTACCTAGCTCTTTTTCATGTAGACATTATTTGTGTTGGTTTTATTTATAATACCAATGAAATTATAGCAAAGTGACCCTGAAATTCTAGAAGACAGAATAATCCTCTAAAGCCAGTGGCTCATCCTGCAAATTAAAAGCACTTGTGAATTCAGAGCCCAGCATAGAAATCATGGTCTTGTACTGGTCGAGAAGAGCAGCTTTTACAGTATATCTACCATCTCCTTAAGCAGAACTGCAAATGCAGTTACTATAGGAGAGGTGTCAGGGGTCACACAGAAGGCTACCTTTGCTGTGGGTAAGGGACACATCTGCCCTGACCGTTGTGATTCGTATGCTTTTGGAGTTGGCAATTGCAACTTTGAGTCCCCTGATCACAGGGCTCCTTTGGATTGGAGAAGGGACAAGAAAAGGGCAGCAACCTTAGGGCCTCTCCAAGCAAAAGTAGCAATCAACCATGCTGAAGCTTTGTAACACAACCAAGCCTGACCACACTTGTCCTTCCTATATCCCTAGATGCATCTGATGAAATTCACCATTGATACATTGGACATAGACGTCCTCAACCCCAGAAGAGCGAGCACCTTCCAGCATCTCGCTGTGACCGTGCCCAGCGAGCATGCACTGTTTTCTTCTGCACTATCCTGCTGCCGGGAAACCCAGCACCTGAGTCAGTCAGAAGCCCTGTGAAATGTGTAAGTTCCCTTTTGCTTCTGGAAAATCCAGCATAAAAAGCATTCAGAAAATACTTATAAAGCATTGGGGATATAGCTCAGCATCATAAGTGCCTGCCTGGCTGGCAAAAGCTCTGAGTTGGATCCAGTACAAAAAACAAAACAAAACAACAGCAGCAAACACGTAGAAACAGCTTCAAAGCAGAGACATGTAGATTCGGAGAGTAGGAAAAGCGTGCTGTTGGCACTTGGCCTGTTTCCCTCTGGGTGCACTCTTCTCTCTCCAAGATGTCCCTTCTCCTGGCACCAGGAGCTTAATGCTTGAACTGTGCTCTGGCTCTTAGAGGGACCTGGACCTACCTAGCATGCAGGGAGGACTCAGAGCTCAGGGCCTAGCTCTCAAGCCATTCTCTGCTTCAGATCTTCCTGTTACATCTGCCTCAGATGATACCAAGAACCAAGCTACAAGACTCTGCTTTGGTGCCAAGGGAGAGGATGCAAAACTGAAATAGTCCCCCACAAACCCACTAGAAGGTGTGCTCTCTGAGGGGAGAAGACCTGTTGGCCCAGCTCACTCTGTAATCCCCATCACTG
This sequence comes from Octodon degus, assembly GCF_000260255.1. NCBI lineage: Eukaryota > Metazoa > Chordata > Mammalia > Rodentia > Octodontidae > Octodon > Octodon degus. The sequence goes on from NW_004524678.1 coordinate 902,392, forward strand.
GGTGCAGGGTGTGGTGGAAGCAGATGCTCTCTACACATTCATAGACTAATGAGTGCACACATAACCCAGGATGTATGGTCCTACACCAGTGCCACCCAGCTAGAGGCCTGTTTCCAACCAAACTGGCGGTGAAGTAGAAAGAAGAGGTCATCAACTGCAGGCTTTAGCGACTGATGAGAACCCCGCCAGAAGGAACTTGAGGCAGTAGCCACTGATAAAGAGGCCACTTAGGCCTTAAAGGAGGGGAGACATATGCCGACTAAATGCTCTACATGCCTTACTGTGGTCTTTTCCTTATGATGGCTCTGGGAAGCCAGTCCTAACCCAAGTGCTTTCTGATGAAGAAACTGAAGTCAGAGAGGCTGGCCAGAGTACGGCTGAGCCAGGGCTTGTACCAAGATCTTTTGGCCCCAATGCACATGCCCATTAGATAAATGAGGGATGCGAGAAGAGGAAGGGGCTGTTTCCTCAAAGGTTTCACCTGAGAATGGCATGAGCTTATCGTCACATCTCCTATGACCCCAACTTCACTCTCTAAGACATTATCCTCAACTACCTTGGCCTTCTACTCTGTTTTTCAGTGCATCTTGGGTCAAGACACAAAGAGAGACAGGGAAATATTTGACCCAGCTTAGAAAATATGGAAATAGTATTTCATTTGTTTCAGCTATTCCCTTCCTAGGTATCTTCCCCAAAGAGCTAAGGATGTCACATTACAGTGATACATGTGTGCCTGTGTTTGCAGCAGCACAGTTCATAACAGCTAAATCGTGGAAGCAACCGTGTGTCCATCAACAGACAAACAGCTAAAGAAAAACTGGTATTTTTACAGAATACAATTCTACTGTGCTGCAGAGAAGGGTGCATGTGATTCATCCTTGGGAAGATGGATGCACGTTGAGAACATAAAGTCAAAGGCAATAGGTCAGACACATGCTTAAATATCACACGATGCTCTTGTGTGAAAAACCCAAAATATTAATAAATTAAAGAGCAAATAAAAGATAGATAAGAAACAGGGAGAAGGATCTTTTGCAAAAAGGAAAGGGAACCAATTGATGAAAGGAGGGGAGGGGTTAAGAAAGAACTGAGGTGTGTTCCACACACAGATCAACTCCACTCAAGGAGGGCGGTCATTGTGCACTGCAAACGTGGGCTGATAGAAACCAAAATTTTAAAAAGAAATAATATAAGAGCACACAGGAAAAAGTATAATTCCAAGCACTCATTGCCCGCTTAGGGTTGAAGCTGGAAAAAGATTTTTCCAGAAGAGGAAGTGGATGGGAGAGGCAGTGATTGGCATTTCTAGGACAAACAAGTGTAGCCCACATCCATCTGCCCCTCTGTGTTCCTAAGCTGTTCTTTGCTTATGCTTCTACTTCTTCCCCACCTGTGTTAGATTCTGCTGCCTGCTTGGCTGGTTTAGTGACCATCCTATGTTAAATATGAAATATTTAGACCATGCTAACGTCTGCTGCCAAAGTAGATGGGGACCTCATGGGGACCAGAGCTGGCTCTCCTCCTCATGGGTGAGCTTTGCTTACTGGGGATTCTCTTAAGCTTGGTCTTTCAATCTCAGAGTTTCATCCATTCTCTTTCATTCCTTTTTTTCCTGCAGCATTGTACAGCTTCCCATAGGACCTCAGCTGAGAGAGGACTCAGGATGTGGGGGACCTTCATAGAACGCTATATAGGAAGTGGAGCAGGGACTCCCGATGAAGGAAGCTTTTGTTCAAGTGGCAAGAGATGGTTTCCCAGATGCTTTCTGTCCCTACCTGTAATCATTTAGTGTCCCTCTAAGTTAAGGGACCCCAATTGGTAGAGGTTAAAAATGAAGCAGAGTTTTAGAATTTCTATCAGACTGGCCAATTACAGGATTGATTATACTTATGAACTGATCACCTTTTATATGACAGAGTTAGTGCCACCTCCACAGGTGCCTGCTAGCAAACAGGAGCTAGCCAAGACACTAAGATGACCAGTTATCTTGTAAGTTAAGTCTGTGCGTCCTTCATTATCTTCCCCCTGTCAGAAGAACAACTCCCTTCCTTCTCCCCTCTGAGAAATCTTGCCTCTTGTGAGCGAGGAGTGCTTGGGATGTCTGGGAACCAAAGAAAGCCTTGCAAAGGGTCTTGTAGTGGCTTCCCTCTTGGGATTGGCAGCTCTCCTCTCACTGTCCTCTCTTCGCTAAGGCAGAGCATAAAGACACTGTGCTGGCAAATGATGGGTTTTGTCATAAGCTGATCAGGTATTGATGTTTCATTAGAGAAAGCCTCACTGTTAGAATTGGGGGCCTTTTTATTTGGGGCGGATTATTTTCCTGAAGAGAAAGTCTGATGTCTTTCCATGGGATCTATTAGTGTCCTGGGAATCATGTTGGGAGTGGGTTTCTTTGATGCTCCAGAGGCAGGGGAAATGGTCACTATTTAGTAATTAGACTACTATTGAATCCCTGTTTCCAGGATGGTGCACCTGTTCTCAGCTATGTGCAATACCCCTGACTCTGAGTCTCTCTGATTCTGTTTTTTTTTTTTTTTGTAGTAAGACATCATTTCCTGTTCAGATGATAAAGAGGCTACTGTCTGCAATAAGAATGGGGAATGAGTTCTAAACTTTTTGTTCTAGGAATAAGGTATATTCTGTTTTCAAGTCTGTCTTTCACCCCCAGTTTATCCCCCTACCCTGTTTTGCTAAGTTGCCTGGTTGGGTTTGAATCTTCAAACTTCCTCCTCAGGCTCCCAGAATGCCAGGGTTATGCATGTGTGGCCATACATCCAGATCTGCTTCCATTCTTTTTGAGCTAAATGCCTTCTTGCTCTCTTCTGCCCTCACTTTAGTGGTGAGGTTTGAGGTGCAATGGGTGACAATCACATGTGTTTGTTCACTCAGTCAGTTGGACCTGAAGGGTCTCGAAGGACTCTAGAGGGGCCGTCTCACGGCAATTACTCCTCTGGGGGTCGCTGAGAGGAGTCCCCCCCCTTTCACTTTATGGCAGGCTTGAGAGATTGTTTCAGTTTTTTTCTGTTCTAGCTGAGTTCTTTTATTTATTTTTTTTATACGGGGTCTAGCTATGTAGTTTGGCCTTATAGTGATCCTCCTGTCTCAGACTCCTCAGCATGGGATTACAGGTATGTGCCACCATGCTGGTTTTCTGTTGCCAGGGCACACCCAGGGTTCTGGGTCCAGCACAGCATGCAGTACCAGGGATTGAACTTAGGACCTTATGCTTGCCAGGAAGGTGTTTACACTGTCAAGCTATCACTCTAGCCCTGAGTTCACTGTTTTAGTTGCATAGGATAAAGACTACAGCTGAGATGTATTGGAGTAAAATGGCCAAGAAGTCATCAAAAAATGCTCACTTGATTTTCCTTGCATATATACAAAAGCCCGAGAATTCACATGTCCTTTTGCATTTAGTAACTTCTTCCTTGGTTGAGCTGGGAGATAGATTACATTTAACGGGGGAAGGATTCATCAAATAAGTAAAACTACTGAGAAAGAAAGGGGTTATAAATATGGAATACGAAGAATAGAATGAATCCTGTAGTGTTGGGTTGCAATTACAGACATACATTCCTGATTATCAATAGGGCTAAATATAGATGTATAGATGCAACTCTGTACACATGTGGCCATTTCAGTAATAGAAACTAAATTTAGATGTGATCCTGTGGTGTGTGCAAGTTGTCCATGTGTTTCCCAGCTCTGCACTCTGTGAGGGATCAGGAGCAGTAATAGTCCCATATGCAAGGAGAGATCTTGAGCCTGAGCTTGGCTTTTAGAGCACCATTCTCCATTAAAACCAACCAATTTTATTGAGTAAAGGATCAGTTTTCAATCTAAGCAGAGAAAGTCAAGGAGGACCTTCAACTTTTTTTTTTTTTAATGGCAACACAATTCAGCTTAGGGCCTCATGGGTATTATGCAACTGATCTACTACGGACTTACATACCTTCAGCTCTTTTTTAAAAATAAATTTTGAGAGAAGGTCCTACTAAGTTACCCAAGCCTCTCAGGTAACAGGTATTATAGGCATGTGCCACCATAACTGATCTAGAACACCTTTTGATATCCCAAAGCAAAGGCATGGTCAAGGGATGATGGCATATAATAACATAGACAAGTTGTCTTGGTTACTGTTCTGTCATTGCTGGGACAAAATACCAGACACCCTGAATTAAGGAAAGAAAGGTTTATTTAGCTCACAGTTAGTGGAAATTTCAGTCCATACTCAGCTGGCTCCAAGGCAGAGTCACACATGGAAGAGGGCAGCTGTTCATGGTGGCAGAAAACAGCAAAGAGCAAAGGGAGGAGCGTCAGCTGGGGCAGTTGGCAAGCCTCTCTCCCTACACCACCCCAGGGTGGGGGTAGCACCCATACTCACAATCCTAGCTTTGGATGATGAATTAATCACGAACTTTAGGACCTGCCCCATGACTGTGTGAGGCTTTGGTGGGACACCTAGACACAAACCATGACACAAGTGATACTGAACCTTTTAGAGGCAAATGCCCCAGCTGCAACCCAAAACCCACTTATTTATCACAAAGGATCAGCACGGCAATGAAACCTGAATACTGAGGTTTTTAACCTCAGAAAAAACCCAACTCATATTAATATCTTTCGTCTTCAAAGGAAAACACAATCTCAGAGTTTCAATGATGCAAACCACTCTTTATTGAAAGGTAAAAGCTTACATCTGGCATGCTTTTGCACAACGAATGTGATCTTGGCTGTTGTATGCATGCTGATAGTTTCTCAGACCTTGGCTGCAGTGACTTGGCTTTTGACAAGAGAGGGCTGTGTGCTCCCTGTAGCACATGTGCCATAGGTTTGCCACCACCAGCATAGAAGCTACCATAAGAGGACCAACACTGGGAATAGCTGAGCCTCAAAATAAATAATAGTGTATGATAGCCCACTATGTGAGATAGGAAATCATGAGTCTATACAGGTTCAAAACGATTAATGAGGGACAATAAAACTCTTAAGGTAGAATCATAACTAATACACATAGAAGGAATGATAAAATTTTTATAAAGCACTATTTGGCAACTGTCATAACAATAATCAATCCACACAAGAAATGTCAGTGGCTGCTAGAACTAGTGAGTAGGAATTTCATGATAGGTTATTCACTTAGTCTCAAGCTATCTTGCCACACTATATTTTTTAATTATAAAAAGGGAAATTAATAATCTTATAACAGAGAAACCTGGCTGGAGCCACCTTAAATAAGTAATCAAAGTTAATAATAACAGCAATAAAACAAATTAAAATTATGTACCATTCAAGAGGGCAATAAAATAAAATACCTTCATCCTATGTTTCTGCTAAAAATCGTAACCTGAATTTAATTAGGAAGAAACATGGAATAAATATGAGTTGAGCAACTATCTACAGAATAACTGGCCTCTACTGTGTTAGGACAACAAGATCATATAACTCATGGCCAAATGAACAGCAGTCAAGAAAATTAACACCATGATGATTGAACGTGACAAGTGATTTTGGGTCAACTTTTTGCTTTCACCATGATTCTCAAAGCATAGATTTAGGAAACAGAAGCATTATTTCTGTCTGAGGGTTTGTAGAACAATATAAAATTTTGAATCTCACATCAGGAATACTGAATCAGAAACCCTGGGTTGGGGAGCCAGGCAACTTGATTTACCAAGACTTTTCACTAATTCTCATTCACATTGAAGTTGAAATTCATTGCCTGCTATAAAGTACATTATTGGCCAATTGTTGAAGCTGTGGAGTAGATGGTGATGGTATGTCAATGTTAATGTCCTGCTTTTCATGTCATTGTTTTTACAAAACATATATTATTCAGGGATAATGGAAAACTACTCTTGCAACTTAGCCGTGTGTGTGTGTGTTACTGGAGAATGAACCCAAACCCTACATTATACAGATAATGTATTGAGTTACATTATCTGCCCCTTTCTTTTAAATTTTGAGGCAGGATTTCACTCTGTTGCTAAGTGTTCCAGTCTGGGCTTGAATTTAACATCCTTCTATCTCAGCCTCCCGGAGTGCTGGGGTTACACCCAGCTATGCCTTCCACTTACTCTTAAATTATTCAAAAATAAACAGTTGCTTTATAATATGTTATAGATATATGCAACTCTTTCATGTATTTAAAATATTTCAAAATAAAAATTTTTAAATGATGGAGATGAGTCTAAGTTAAATATCTACCATATTTGGAAGAAAATCTGCCTCAGTTATTCTAACTTCTTTTATGCAAGTCAAATGTGGCACTAAATTAAAAGTATACGTTCTATTATATATGTGACTAAATCTGCTATGGAAAATAATTTGTTCCTCCAAGAACCATCTGTGTTTATTTTCAGGTTGAACCAACCTTAAGGTTGCTAACATTCTTTAAAAGCATGCTGTGTAGGGTGACACAATTTCTGAATCACATCAAAGCCAACGCGGTTTCTTTGGGGAGTGCATATCAGTGGAAAAACATTTCTGCCGAGTAGCATCTGCTTATCCATATGTGAAAAGACTCAATACAGGCAACTGAAAAATAATTGTTTTCAAATAATTGGCTCGATGACATACACAGCCTCTCGTTCTCAGCTGCATTACTAATTGCCTGAATACACGCCACGTTCTGAATTCTTTTCCTCCTAGATTCCTTGCAAGACTTTCCACTGCACTCAACTAAAATACAGCAAGAACAAAATATAGCCTGAGACAAGTACATATGTTGGACTAGGTTCAAGTATGCAGGGCTTTATCTAGCAGGAAAAATCCTTTTAGAGTTACAGAGGAAGTGAATCAGGCCCACGGACCTTGGCTTACTAACCGATACACAAACACTGGTGGTGGTTTGTTGTTTTTCTACTTTGGATTGTCTACTTTGAAGCCATTGTTCAGCATCCAAATACCCAGCTCCATTCTGCCTGGCATTTTGATGGTGATGCCTGTGTCCTGAGACTGTGAACACAGAGTTCCCTTCCAACTAACAAGTGTTTCTCCCCAGCCGTAATCCTTCAGAAGAACTGAATCTGATCAGTTATGTCACAACTGAAGAAGACAATATTTGTCTTAGCAGAGTTTATTTAGAACACCCTGCTGCTAATGTCAGCACACGGATTGGGCAAGTTCCACCCAAATAACTTTCAGGCTATTTGTACTCAATTAAATGTTTATTTAAAATTTCCTTTTGGTTTTTACTGCTGTAAATGTATTGTTCATTTTTCACATACCGGGCACTGGTGTTCAGCTGAGTCTCAGGGGCATTACTTGTTACAAATTTAACAACTGTGACATATTAAAAACAACATTTAGGGAAGAAACTAGAGTTGAGAGGATGTGACCAGATGTTTCCGTGGTGTTTCACCAAAATGTCACTTAAATGCCAACAAGATTTTAAAAGGAATTTTTCCCAAAGTCTCTTTAGCACTTAACTGACCCCAAATTATATTGCTGTAACAGCTATATTACAAAACTCATTTGATTTTTATATTAATCATCATTTCCTGAGGATTCTTAAGATCTTTTCATTGTCATTTTTTGTTTTTAAGAAACCACTATAGCAATAGAAAAACCTGTAATTTTGTCATATGCTGCCTAAATTCATGCCCAACTTTTCTAAGGTCTAACGTGGGGATGTGGGTACTTATCTCTTAAGAACGGCATGGAAATTAAATGAAAAAACGTATGTGACAGTTTTATCCTAGTGCCTGGCTAATAAGGACATATTTTAAGCATTACTACTTTTAGATAAATCAGTTGATAATGAGGCTAGAATTCTCTGACCTGGCTTCTAAACTCAAGACCATTTAGAAAGGAGCCTGCAGGTAAATATACCCAATCAGAGACCTTTGGACCCCAGTAAGACAGGTCCTGGCTTATTCTCCTTTGTGGGAATTCTGATGAGAGACCTTTCTAACAGTGGGCCAGGTCATTGCAGTTTTAGGATTTGGTCCACATTCAAAAATATGCAAAAATGTAAAAGTCAGTGAAACAAATGCTGTACAACAGAGGTTTTTCAGGGAAAAAGGATCAGCTTGATCCAAAAATATTTTGGAGGGTGGAGACATTCCAAGCATACCATTCCATGCCCGTGCCAGTGGAATGTGGGCACTGCACAGGACACTGTCCAGGACTAGAGAGCTCTAGAGGACAGGGGCAGTTTTGAGTGAAAAACACGCATAGTGAACAATATCTGCTACCATATGTATACAGTTTCCCTCACTTGCAGGCTGAATTTTGAATTCTGAGTGAATTTATGGTTCACCAACTGTAGATGCCAGAACTTGGTGCCAAATAGTTATAAGAACATCTTGCAGATTTGTAGTTGTACACACACACACACATGCACACACACACACACACACACACAATTAGGTAGAAATGATAGGCAAATTCGAATTATTATACCTTGATCTCAAGGGGGAAATAATATTTTATTTCTTTCTATCACCTTTCTTGTTCACTCAGTGGATAAAGCTATTGTAACAAGTACCAGTTTTTAAAATTAATATGGATAACTTTTCCATGTTAATCATGAAAAGGGCGTAACTTTCAAACATAGTGGAACATATCCATTTTCTTTTCTAAAGTCCTTGAAAAAACTTTGGGTGCTTATTATTATACTGGCTCTTTTCTCATCTTTGTAATCCTCTGATACCTGAGAGGATTTTCATGTTGAAATATTCCCCATCGCTTCCCAAACTGAAACTGACCCATAGCTTGGGGGGATGGTTCTATCTGTTTTCTGCCGGCAGTAATTCACCTCTTTCTCTGTAGACAAGCTGAGGAAATGGCGGAGACACTAGGTGTTATGGTTTATATCTAGATGTCCCTCAAGAGCCTCAGGTGCTCAGAAGTTGAGCTTTTTGGAAGGAGATGGGATCATGCGTTCACAGATGAACGTGCAGTGCTGTTCAGAGGTGTGGTCTGGTCTGAAGGGGGGGAGGGTCATGGAGGCGTGACCCGGAAGCATAAATCTTTGTTTCTCCCTCATGACCCGGAAGGGTATATCTCTCTTTCTTCCTTGGCTCTCCACTTCCTGGCAACCATGACTAAGTAGCTCTTCTTTTGTTATGCTTCTCCACCATGCTAGTTCTGCCCTGGAGCTAGTGAAGGATAGGGTGTGACAGTGAGCTGGAACAAACCTCTCTTCCTTTAAGGTGTGGGGGTGAAGTATTGCACCTCAATATCAGAAAGTGGCTAAGACCCTTGACTACCCAAAAAGGCCTGAAGATAAAAGCAAAAACCCCCACCAAAAACAAAAGCAAAAACAAAAACAAAAACTCAAATTCCTCTCAAAAATACTTTCTAGTACATTTTACTAAAGATGTATTTCTTTTTTTTTATTATTTTTATTTTTTAGTACAGGGGCTACAGGGTCTCACTACATAGATGGGACTTGTAGTGATGCACCTGTTTTCAGCCACCCAAATGCTGGGATTATAGGCATGCACCATCATGCCCAGTCTCAATCGCTGTCTCAGTGTGCCCAGGGGCAAGACCTCCACGGCACAGGACACCAGGGCTTGAACCTCAGCAGCTGTGCTCTGCCTAAGCAGGCACTTTATTTCACTGAGCTATCTGGCCAGCCCTTTAAAGATGCATTTCTTGTTTTTCTTTGATCATGATAACACACTTAGCTAAAGAAGAAGACCAGTTTAGTTTATGCAAAGGACCATTTAAGAGGTTGCTTGGAAATGGAATAATCCAGTGTTTCACAGAGACAGGACACAGCTCACTGCAAGCAGAATCACCTGAAAAGCTTTTGAAACTTCAGTTTCCTGTGTTCTTCTTTGGTCCTCCTGAGTCAGCATCTCTCTGGGTGGCTACCGAGAAGCTGCGTATTGAAGGAGCTCTGCAGGTGATTCCATGCATCTTAAGATGTATGGGGTCTCTTCAAATCACAAATTATTAGTTCTGCTCATAAAATGCCACTTGTGCTTTGTGTTCAGGAGCTTGTCCAGCTTTGTAGGAAGGGTCAAAGGCACACAGGCTTTGAAAAAATCCCAATTTGCACCAATGAGCAAGTAATTTCCCCTCAATATTTACTCTGAGTTCTGTTTTTTGTGGGCTTTATCATTCATCCTCCTTCACACACAAAGCAGCATTCAGAGGGGAGCATCTATCCCACACATAACTGTTGGCCCCTACTTGATTCTTCATGCATCTGTTTTGCTGGTCAGTAACCATGATCTTTATTTTCCAGCCAGAAAAAGGATACATACTACCGCTAAGTCATCTGATGTCAACAAGGCATGGAGCAGCTGAGTCTCTGGCAGGACCACCTAGGGCAGTGGCTCTTGAGCTTGGTTGCTTATGAGAATCACCTGGACATTAACTCCGAACATCTGGGTCACAGTTCCAGCAGAACTCATCAGGACCTCTAGTAGGATCCAGGCATCAGCGCTTTGAAAACCCTAGTGACCCCAGCATGGCACCAAGGCCAAGAAGGACCATTGTCCTCAGGCATTTGAGGAAAGGGAATTGAAGTCTTACCAGCATCAGGGAGATCATTCATGTTTTCCTTCATAGGTGGTAAATTTCTTATGCATAGGCATTCGCTCTAACAGGAAGAGAACATTTGGGAGGATTCCTTACAGAGACTTGAGGGGGAGAAAGAGCTTTAAAGTGTCTTTAGAGCATTCAACCACCAGCACAGGAGGGCCATGTGGATCTCTCATGGATAGTTACTAGAAGAGCCTAAAGCCTCCGTGCATTGACATCCCCCCCTGGGTGTCATCTGTGCCCAGCTTTGTTACTCCTGACTCTAGCCCTTCCTTTTTCTGATTCAAGATAATCCACAAAATTTATCCGTCCTCAACTCTTTGCTGTCTTCTCAAGGGCCAGTAACAGGTCTCCAGTGAGCTGAAACAGGGAAAAGTTGTTTTAAACCATTGACTGCTTAATAAATTAACATTAGACGGCTCTTAGCCTAATTTATCTCTGCAAGCCAGTTTCCCAGGGTATCAGAGCAATACCACAAGAAAAATTATTTCCATTAAACACCACAAAAATGTCTTTCCTGTGATACTTCACTAAAAGGGTGACATGTACGAGATTCTCAGTCACAAAACAGGAAAGCAATGTTTGAAAGTTAAATTAAAAAGTAAAGCACGGTTAAGATTTTATTGAGCTTAAACCCCATTCCTACCCCTTAAACATATAAATCTGTTCTGTGTTCTGTGTCTCCCACTCAGATGGGTGATAAATTTCAGATGCTGGATTCTTATGTCTCTAAAAATAACGTTTACCTAAAGTGAAGTGCAACATCTGGGTCCACTGGGGGAGCTCGAAGTGGCCTTTCAGGTTAATTGTTTGTGTGGTCAGGTTAGGTTTCCCCACTACCATGAAAATGACATTGAATTTGTTTCTCTTGGCCCCTGCCCATCACAGGTAGAGTCCTGTTCCCCTGACTTTCCCATAGACCTGCTCCTTCGTGCAGAATAGCACCATCCCTGGCCTGACATGGAGCGAATGAAATATTTTCCATCTGTCCCCTGAGCTGAAGGAGCTGAAGTCCCCAGAGTGACTGCGGTTTCTGTGGGAAATTGGGACTGGATGGAAAAGTCCCCCAGTGCTACTACAGTGCGTGCTGTCAGAACAGACCCAGAGGACTCTGGAAGGCTCTGCCTTACTTCTCCATCAAAGGACATGCCCTGTTATCTGGATCACAGGCTGGGCCAAGATTGTCTGCATGATTTTTGAAGGCCCATAAAAGTAGGAAAGATGGCAAGGCTGGTATTCCATTGATCGTAATAGAAACTTTGCCCCATTTTTCCAACACTCCAGTCTATATTCCAAAACAGCTAATACCATGGAAAAAGAAGCCTTATGAAGGAATGTGGTGAAAGCAACCAGCTGTTCAGGGTGGTCCTGGGAAATGATGGTCTTTTTTTTTTTTTTTTTTTTTAAGGATTACATCACAGTCTTGAAATAAATTTTTAAAATCTCTAGATCTTTGTATAAATTTGAGTCTTTGTATAATTTTTTTTATCCATAATATAAAATTTTCCAGGCACTGTCTCAAGTCCTGGGAGTTATCCTTTTATTTTTTCCCTTTTCCTACCCCATTGCTTGTTATTCCTTCTTTTTTCACTCTCTTGGCCACAACTTCATTTTCAGACCTTGTTGCTTCATGTTGTTCTATCATAAAAGACTCCTTACTCATCTCTGGACCTCCAGCCTTGTGCAGTTAAAGACTGCTGTCTGCTGCACACCAAAGCAATCTTTTTGGATTATTGCGTGTATTGCGTCACTTCTCTATGTAGACTTCTCCAGTGGTGTCCTCATTCCCTACCAAGTCATCTTACAACAATTTATCTTGCTTCTTCATGTTCCTGTTGTGTGTGTCTCTGCGCTACTGGGGTCTGAACTCAGGGCCTTGTGTGTGCCAGGCAAACACTCCACCACTGAGCTACATCCTCAGCCCTCTTCAAGCTACTTTACATGTCACAGTCACAGGGCATTTTCACATCCCTTAATTCTTGGCCTTTCTCACCCCTACTTCATACCATTCTCTTCATCTGTCACTTCCTCTCTTCTTGATCAAATCTTCCTTGTTCTACCCAACCCAACTCATGCCCCCTTTCTTGTCTCATGAGCCTTTCCTGGCCACTGTAATCAGCTTTCTTTGCCTTCCCGCCCTTGACCCTTTAGGAAAGGACTCTCTTCCGGCTCATCTCATTCTTCCATTGTCTTGTGCAGTAGTCATTTGGGTGCCTGTTTTACCTTCTTCCTGAGCTGCAATTTCCACGAGGTCCACACTGTGCCTTGTAATAGTCACCCTGCCTTTTAGCTGCCAGATAATTAATGAGTAAATGACAAAACTAAAGGTACGGGCTGCCTTTTTCCCTTCTAAATCTTTCATTTGAAGAAAATGTAGCATAAGGGATATACAGAGCCTGGAGAAATCTCTGACCTGGTCTAAGGGCAGCCATCAGGCCTAAGGGCAGGATTGGCTATGAAGAGAACTTGCATACCTTGCAGGTTATTTGCAAGGACCATTGGTGTCTTTCTGTCTAAATAACTGTGTCCTCCCAGGCCTTTGGAATTTCTGGGATGAGCGGACCCAGAGGTGTGGGCACATCGCCATTCAGTATGTATTTTAAAATCATCCGAAGAGTACACAACTTTCTGAACATGTGCCATTCAAGCTGGGGTGATTGTGGCACAGACGACCCTGGGGCTGTCTGAACTGGCTGATCTTTGATGTGCTTCGTCTGGAAAGCTGGCCACAAAGCTTGGGCAGATGGTGAGTTTACAGGCTGGAGGGCAAAGTGCATTTTAAAAGAAGAAAAATACCATGTCCAAGGATTTCTGTGGGCCAAGGCACTCCCGGTACCTGTCAGTTGCTGGCATTGCCAGAAGGCTTAGCGCTTGTTGGGCCTGCCAGATAGCTCGGCGGACTAAGGTGCCTGTTTAGCGAGATGCAGGGACCAGGGTTTTATTCCTGGGCTGCCGTGCCAGCTCTGACCCTGGGGTGCGCTGAGGCATTGACTGAGACTGGGCATGGTGGCACGCACCTACAATTCCAGCGCTTGGGAGGCTGAACACAGGATGATCACCAGGAGTCTGATCTGTATAGTGAGACCCTCTAGATCCTGTACTAAATACATTAAAAAAAATTACCTTGTCTATTCGAGTCATTTTCACAACCAGATATTGTGGGTAGAGGCGAGGCCACCACATTTTTCTATACCACAGTTACACGTAGTGGCAAGGCCCATCCAGCATGCTCTTTCTCTTAACTGCCACAGTACTGTGACTGTGCTAGTGACAGAGTGGAGGAATTGTTCAGTTTGGCAGTTCAAGGTAACTTAACTGGTACTTCAGGTCCCCAGGTTGTCTTGTGTTTTAATTGTATGTATTTGTAGTTGAACTTGTTAATAATTACATGTATTAATTTCACTCTGCTTATGTAGCCTCAGTTTTTTAAAAATCTGTAATAGAATAATAGTAACCATAACTGTCCATGAGATTATAATGCAGATTAAGTGACAAATGTGGAAAGTGTATTCAAAAAGTGGATTATGGGCTGAGGGGTGTAAGCACTTGCCTAGCAGAGGAAGGCCCTGAATTTTATTCCCCAGAAGTGCAATAAAAAATGAAAATATAAAAATAAAGTTTTTTGTGTGTTTTTAGAAGCACTGACATTTTTTCATATTGTATACATGTGCACATGGTTTAGTTTATTGAGAGAGTTGATTACTCTCTGGCTTGGCTTTAATCTTTTGATCCTTGCTCCTCCTAAATTTGGTAAAGTAGAGGAATAGATGCATAAGTGTCCATTTATATCTGTTATAAATACAGATAATGTAATTAACAATCATACTATATAAAATAAGCACATTAGATGTGAACTCACACCAGGAGATTAGGTTGAGTAGATTTTACAAATACTGTTTGTATGGTTTTGACTATAACTTTAGATTCTTTCCATACTTAGAAAATATCCATTAATGTTGTGGTAAAGGTTATCCGTGGACATACATTGGCCCAGGGCTATTTGATCCACAGCAATGATAAATATGTTGTGGGAAAAAAAATATATTGTGGATCTCATTCTCTCTCTCTTTCTCTCTCTCTCTCTCCCTCCCTCCCTCCCTCCCTCTTTCCCCTCCTTCCTTCCCTCTATCTCCCTCCCTCTCTCTTTCTTTCCACCCTCCCTCTCCCTCCCCGGGCCTCCCTCCTTCCCTCCCTCTCCCTCCCTCCCTCCCTCTCTCTTTCTCTGTTGCCCTTTCCACTCTGGTGCAAACTCTTTTAAATTGTCATGAATTGGCAAACAGTAGTTCATGGTCTGAACCTGGGATAGCTCTGCTCAAACAGCATTCGTTCATTGAATAAGCATTTACCTAGCACCCTACTACTTGAAGGTTCTTCTAGTAGCAAAACAAAGAAATCCTGAAATGAATGGAATAAAAGGCTATTTCCCAGACATATCCCTCTGGGTGCGTGTGAGTTGGCAGCCTTCTGCTTGGCCTTTGGGGGAGTAGTGACACTTTCTGTCCAGCAGCTCCAGTGTTCTCTGTGCTCAGAGTTTTCACTTAATGGTGGAAAACCATGCTGAGTATGCTAGCCGAGGGCCTCCAGAGAAAGGGCCCAGTCAGGAAGGACGCAGTCCCTCCCGCTCATACTCTTTTTCTGAAGGCAAGTGCTTTCCCTCATCCACATGAAGAGGACAGGTAAGACAATCCTTGATTTATAGAAACTTCTCAACATTGAGAATTCATTAGGAAAGGGGAGCAAAGAATATTGCTGGTCATCCAAGCCAGTGCTTTTCAAGTCAGCTGTTCTAAAAAGTTCTTAAAAAGCGTTAAGTCTACTCTAACCTTTATGGAATAAGAGATCAAAGAAAAATATCTTAAAATCTCTTATTTCCTAACCACATATACATGTTATTTTTATTGCAATTTTAATGAGATACAATTCATGTACCATTCAATAAACTGATTTAAGTATACAATTTAGAAGTCTATATTGTTGTTACCCACAGGCACAAACATCATCACAGACTTAGAGTATTCTAATCACTGCAGAGTAGTCCTTTAGTAGGCCTTAGTAACCCACCCTTGTTTGATCCTATTCCTAAACAACTTACTTCTTCACTTTCAGACCTTGCTTCTGGTTCTTATGAATTTGCCTATTCTAAACATTTCATATAGGGTGGCCAAGTAGCTCAGTGGGTTAAAGCACGTGCTTAGGTAGATGCAGGGGCCAGGGGTTCCATCCCCTAGACTGCCGTTTCAGCCCCACCCCCAGGGCACACTGAGACGGCAATTGAGACTGGATGTGGTGGTGCACACCTATAATCCCAGCACTTGGGAAGCTGTAAACAGGAGGATCACTACAGTAAGGCCCTGTAGACCCTGTCCTAAACACGATAATAATACTAAATAACCATTTCATATAAATGGAATCATCTGGTCTATTGTAACTGGCTTCTTTCATATAGTATAATTAAAAATAATTCTTTATTTATTCATTGGGTAAAGGGTCTCACCAGGCAGCTTGGACTCACAGCGATGCTCCTGTCGCAGCCTCCTCAGCACTGGGTTTACAGGTGTGCACTTTCTGCCTTAGTTTTGAAATTAGAGCGCAAGCACCCGGTATTTTATCATTTAATACAGTGTTTGCAGTGGAGGCTTGTAGATGCCCTCTATCAAACGGAGAAAGTTTCCTTCTATTGCTAGTTCTTTTTCTTTAATCATGAAAGGGTTTAGGGCTTTGTCAAGTGCTTTTACTTTGTCTACTGAGGTGCTCACGTGTTTTTTATTTTTTATCCTGCTGATATGGTGTATTATATTAATTGATTTTTAGATGTTAAACCAACCTTGCATCCTGAGATAAATCCCAATTAGCCATGGTTTATAATTCTTTTTATATGGTTCTAGATTCAGTTGATTAGTATTTTGCTGAGAATTTGGTGTCCCTGTGCATATGGGACATTGGTCTGTTGTTTTCTGTGATGTGTTTGTCTAGTTTCTGTTTCAAGGTAATGCTGGATTTACAGTGCAAGTTGGAAAGTGCTCCCTACTCTTTTATTTTTTTGGAATAGTTCTTGAAGAATTGATACGATTTCTCCTCCAAGTGTTTAGTAGAGCTCCCAGCAATCTGGGCTTTTCATTGCATATAATATTTTGATTACTAAGTGACACCCTTACCTGGTATAGATACATTCATTTCTTTCTTTCTTTCTTTTTTTTTTTTTTTTTTTGGCAGAACAAGGGATTGAACTCAGATCCTTGCATTTGCCAGTGAAGTGCTTATCCTACTGAGCCATCTCCCCAGCCCCATAGATACATTCAAATCATCTATTTCTTCTTGAGATAGTTTCAGTAGCATCTTGCTAAAATTCACCAACTGTCTCTGTGTTCTCTGATTTATAGTATATCCTTCATCTACCTTATTCCTTTATAATGCTTGTCATTTCTTAGTTTCAGCAGCAATGTTGCTCCTTTTATTTCCAACTATAGTATTTAGCTCTTTCTTTCTACTCAAACTAGTCACTGGTTTGCCAATTTTCTCATTTTTTCCCCAAAAGAAATAGACTCAGTTAAGTTGATTTAGTGTATCAGTTTTTCACTCTCTATTTCATTAATTTGCACTTCAATTTTTATCATTTCCCTCTTTTACTTGGTTTAGGTTTAATCTGTTCTTTGTTTTTGTTTTGTCTTTTTGAGACAGGGTCTCACTATGCAGTTCAGGGTGGCCTTGAGCTCACTTTGTAGCCCAGGCTGGTCTTGAATTCGCAGGGATCCTCTTGCCTCAGCCTCCTGAGTGCTGGGATCACAGGCAAGTGCTACTAAGCCTGCTCTCTATTTTCTCTTTTTCTAGCAATCTCCTCTTATTGGTACTGGTATGATTCTGTTGCTATCCTTGATAGCTCTTCTCATCACCCAAACCTGTTTATTTTTCTTCATGATCTTTTATTCGCTCCTCCTCAGAGAGTCCAGTCTTTAGCCATTCTTCCCAAGTGTGTTAATTCTGCCATTTCAAATCCACCACTGACTTCCTTGAAAGCATACTTAAATTTAAATTTTCATACTTTCAACTTCAGCTTTTCATTCCTTTCCCATTGCTTTGTACCTCTTTATTGGAATTCTCTTCATGGTGCGGCATTGCCATCTTTATTGCCATCTTCTTTATTTCTTTTAATCATGATTTCCTTTCGTTTGTTGAACGCACTTACAATCATTAATTTGAAGTTAATTTTTGTTAATCCAATGATTTGTTGATCCCAAGGGTAGTTTTATTCTGGCGTTTGGGTCACATTTTTGTGTTTCTTCACATGTCTCCCTTTAAAAAGAAACAGGACATGTTAGGCAGTAGAGCAAGCCTGGCTCCTGGTTATAATAAGGGCCACCCTGGCCCTTATTTATTGTTCATTTGATTAGTGACTGGACTCCTTTCAAGTCAGTTTCTCCAGTGAGGACACAGTCTTGCATATGCCCACAGTCACCTGGGATGAAAGGGGGTTTGGCAGGACTTTCTTTGATCATCCTGCTCCCTGGCCACACCCAGCTATTACGCACCAGTAACTGCGGCTGATTGCTCTATGGTTTTCAGTAATGTCTTGGGTCATAAAGTGTTTCATACATGAATCCAATCAAATTCAGAGTCCTTTGAAGATACAGTTGAAGAGGGCAATGTTTGCGATTTGTTCTGACTCAAGGTCTTCTCAGGTGTCTCTTGTTGCCTCTTTTCGGCAAACTAGCCATCTACAGGTGAGTCTACAGTCTTAGTAAGCACATCAATCTCCTCCTATTTCCTTCCCACATAACTTCCCCTAGTTTTAAGGGCACCTAACTCTCAAACAAACACTCTGTTGCAAACAAATTCCCCAGAAACGGTTAGAAAAAGGGGAATCTTTTCCCTGACCAATAGCCTCATCAGTGGAGCTGTCCCTGCGCTTGTCAGCTGGCCACTGAGATGTGGAACTCCTGTCCTACAGACTGCTGGCAGGGTGGCTGGGGCCTAGTGTTCTCAGGGCACCATGCCATCAGTGCCGAGCGTGGGTCTTGGGTGGAACATAGAGCGCCTACCTTTAGTTGTCCCGAGCTAAGCCCAAGCAGCAGGTAGCTGGAAAAGACAGATGCCTGCTAGCCTCCTGCTCCTCCTGGGAAGATAGGCTTTGGCTGGGAGCTTAGGGTAGACGAGAAGGGCAAGAGGGATGAATGGTTATTTGCTGGAATACCAGACTCTTTTTTTTTTTTTAATTATTTTTATTTTATTTTTTCGGAACCGGGGATTGAACTCAGGCCCTTGCGCTTGCCGGGGAAGTGCTTATTCCACTGAGCCATCTCCCCGGCCAGACTCTTTTTTATTTTTAAACTTTATTTTACAGAGTAAAAACAATAAAGCAAAAACAAAGACAGAAACAGAGAAACATACAACAATACATAGGTCATAGAATTTCAAAACGAGAAAACAAATTAACAATGGTTGTTACATTACAAATTTTTTATCATCAAATCTGTTGCTCAGATTAACACATATAGGTAGGCAAGATTGGTCAAATAATTAAACATTAATGCTTGTTTTTAGTAAACCTTAATTTTTTTCTTGTCCTTTTTGCATTTTATTTTCTAAAAAGTGAAAACAGAAGGACTCTCAAGATTTTTACTGAGTTTCAGTAGATTTTCTCAAGTGTTTCTTAGTTTGCTGCATGCTCTTAAGGCAATTTCCTTCAAGTGACTTTTTTTTTGTTCCTAATTACAATTTACTTTTACCAATTTGAGTGGAAAGTGGCTTTTTGGTTGCTCCTTGAACTTCTTGCAGAAATGGGAATTTTATAGCTAAATTTCTTCCTTCACTCATTTGCCCATGCAGTGTCAGTGAGTGTGTACTACACGTCTCACGCCATGGGGGGGGGACCTGACGACACAATGAAGAGAGCATGCATAAGACTTTCTATATCATGGACAAAGCAGACAGAAAGGAAAGCAAGACAAGATTAGGAGAAACTTTGGCAGAAGTGGCATTAGAGTTTGAATGAATAAAAAAAATCTGAAAGAAACCATGTTTTGTGAAGACGAAGCAGCTAAGTTTTGTAGCTTAGGGCTGTTGAAGAGGAGAGAGAAACTGGCATGGTAATTTCAAAAATAGAGAGGTGATTTATATTAAGAGAAAGCAAGAATAGTAAAACTGTAAGTCCTTAGGTAAACACTTTCAAGGAATGGGGCCTGGGGATTTAGCTCAGGGACAAGCATGAGGTTCTGAGTTCAATTCCTGGTACTGTCCACCCAATATTAAATGAGTTCCAAAGGGTTGGGTTCTAATCTTAAAAAAAGACTTTTGATGAAGTGGTAATGTTCACTTTTACCACTGTAGCCAGTTAACTCAAGGCAAATAGCCTGTAGAAAAACAATCATGACCTATTTAGGAAATATGTTGCTTATATATAGCTTATAAAATACAGCTTAATCAAAGTACAAGATAAGCTGCATGTGGTGGCACATGCCCGGAGACCCAGCTACTCAGGAAGCAGAGGTAAAAGGATCACTTGAGCCCAAGGGGAAAAGAAAAGTAAATAATTAAATAAATATTTTAGGCCCATCTCTGTGTGTGTGTGTGTGTGTGTGTGTGTGTGTGTGTGTGTGTTGTGTGTGGTACTAAGAATTGTTTCAGTTGAAGACCTGATTTATGCTATCCAAGTATCCTACTACCAAATTATATCCTTAGCACTTTAAATGTTATTGTTTCCTTGTATTTTGTGATTTTTAATCTTGATACAAGATTTTGCTGAGCTTCCCAGGCTGGCTCTAAATTTGCTGTACTGCCGCTTCAACCTCTTGAGTAGCTGGGATCATTTGATTTTTACCAATAGTTTATTGGCTATGAGCCATGGTTGGCCTGCCTTAAAAGAATGCCTAATGATGATTAAGTGACTGAGTGACCACACGAGCAGACTGCCTTGAGCTAAAGAAGTTTACCTGTTACACTTGGTCACATCACCATCTTCCAGTAATTTGCCAAAATGATGAATGCAAAGTGAGAGAGAAGGGATCTCCTTGGTATATGTTCTCTAGGCCTTTTAGAAAACATGGGGCTGCCTAAAAGAATGGCTATCATCAAGAAATCAATCAATAACAAACGATGGCAGTGCTGTGGGGAAAAAGGAGCCCTTCTCCAGTGTTGGTGGAGTGTAGACTGGTACAACCACTGTGGAAATCAGTATGGAGATTCCTCAAAATGCTGGGATTGTAGGTCCCATTCAATCCAGCTATTCTCCTTCTGGATATTTTCCCAGAAGAATCGAAAACAACTTACTGCAGTGATTTATGTGCACCTGTGTTTATAACAGCACAATTTGTGGAAACAATCCAAATGCCATCAACTGAGGAGTGGATAAGAAAGATGTGGTATTTTTAAACAATGGAGTACTATTCAGCAATTGAGAGAGATAGACTCAAGGCTTTTATAGATAAATGGATGCAACTAGAGACCACACTCGTAAGTGAAATAAGTCAGACTTGCATGTGTGAACATCATATTGTCTCCTTTAGTGTAAGAAGCTAAAAGAGGGGGCCTGCCCATTAGCTCAGGCGTTTAAGTGCCTGCTTAAACAAAGCAGTCAGCCTCAGGGTGCTGTGGTTAGACCCCCAGATACTGAAGCCAATTCAGACCTGCGCTGAAGGCAAAAAAAAAAAAAAAAAA
>NW_004524678.1:923644-940938 GCF_000260255.1 Octodon degus
AGAGAGAGAGAGAGAGAGAGAGAGAGAAAGAAAAGAAACTAAAAGAGTAAATAAGATCCAAAAGGTACAATAGATATTGTGAAAAGAAAGGAAGTGTTCCAGAGGGAAGAACAATTGCAATGACAGGAGAAAAAAGAAAGTGAAAATTAAAAAAGAACAAGATAGCTAAAATACTTATTCTACTGATTTCTATTAGTTAATTGAAAGGAACAGTCAGTGCTTATATCAATCAATTAATTTTTAAAAATCCTTTATTTACTTGCTGCAAGGTCTCCTGATACAGCTTGGACTCATAGTGATCCTCCTGTCTCAGCCTCCCCAGCACTGGGATTACAGGCTTGTGCTACCGTGCCAGGTTTCAGTGGCCAGCGTGGCATGTGGCACTGGGATCAGACTTGGGTTCTTGCACTTGCCAGGCCGACACTTAGACTGCTGAGCTACTGCCCCAGCCCCTATTTGATCAGTTTTACATGCCTACATCTTATAATCTGAGCAACTACTTTGAAGGCAACAATATGCCACATAATAACCATTGTTAATTTCCTACCATCTTGTCTTGAAATTCTGTATTGTTTTTGTTGCTTTTTTTCCCTTTTAAAATTACAAACAAACAAACGAAAAACGCGAGGATGTTCCTTTGGCTACATACTAAGCATCTACAAAAAGGGTGATAATATACACATCAAAAAATGGGTGCTGTGCGCAAAGCGCTGCCACACAAATGCTACCATGGCAGAACTGAAAGAGTGTACAGTGTCACCCTGCATGCTGTTGGCCTTGTTGCAAACAAGGAAGTTAAGAGCAAGATACTTGCCAAGAGGATTAATGTGAATATTGAGCATATTAAACACTCACAGAGTAGAGAGAGCTTCCTGAAACGTGCCAAAGAAAATGATTAGAAAAGGAAGGAAGCCAAAGAGAGAGGTACCTGGGTTCAACTAGGGCGCCAGCCTGCCCCGCCCAGACAGGCAAACTTTGGGAGAACCAATGGGAAGGAGCCTGAGCGGCTGGGCCCCGCCCTAGGAATTAATTCTTGGCATAAGCTGGGGTTGGAACTCTGCCATTCAGCACCTAATTGGCAGCTAAGTGTTCTAGGCCCTACTTAAAAATAAAATATAAAAATAAAATACCATCCTGTGCTGTAGGATGGTTTTCTTAATTGAACAGGTGTGTGGTGCCTTTACCTCAGAAACAAATATTTGGAGCAGATTGTCATTCTTCGTAGTTAACTGGGTCAGGTTTTTACTCTTCAATGTTTTTCTTGCTATAAGTTATTGGTGAGGTATGGTGTAGGTGTATACCCAAATGGCTAAATATTTATGAAATATTTACATTGGCTTGAAGATCCTGTAAATCACCATGGGGAAAAGATGTATCAAAATAAATGGAAGTCAAAAAATAAAAGAAAAATAAATGGAAGTCACTTTAGTTAAATAAATGAAAATCCATTTTAGTTAAATAAATTGTTTAAAGCAAAAAAGAAAAAAACTCATTGTCTAAACTGGTAGCATTTTGTGGCTTAAAAGTAAAAGAGAAAAACAGTAGATTCCTCTTCTACTGTATACATATGTATTTTTAAATACTTCCAGGTATTTATTAAATTACATAGCCACATTTTTTCCTATCATCTTTTCCTAGTTTCACAAATATGCATTAAATATTTAATATGTGCATTAAAAACTTTGTATGTGGACAATCAAAGGATGATCAAAAATATAGTGAATGTTAATAATTATTATGGTAAAAGACACGTTGCTGTTAATTATCCTCAAAACCTCCCCTCACTTCAAATACACTTACCTCATGGTTCTTGCCTCTTGCCAATGCAGTTCTGACAGTCTTTTTTCAGGGTGACTTTGTGACGTGTGACAAAAAATACTGTGATGGGGGCTGCCAAGTGTCATCCAATGGAAAAGTAGATCTCGAAAGACATTTCAGTGTTTCCTCTTCCACCTTATTCATGACATTTAGTGTTCTATGACTTCAGACTCTCCCTCAAGGTCAAAACAACCATGAAAGGTCAACATTTGAATCAATTCAACACATCAAGGCAGTTGTGTCAGTGCAACTAAGGATACTCACGAAAGAGGACTTGCAGAACTACTTCAGAAAGGGGCAAGAATGTGGGATAAGTGCGACTGAAGCAAGGGGAGTATTTTGAGGTGAGATTAAAGGCAATATGTATTTTGCTATAATGAGTATTTTCAAGATTTAAGACACCCTATTTTTAGATATATGGATCGCATATGGAGAACACTATTATGGAAGAGCCTTTCTTTTTTCTTTTTTCTTTTCTTTCCTTTTTTTTTTTTTTTGTATTTTTAGGGAAGGGTCTACCGGGTGTTCAGGGTCTCACTACTAGATTAGACTCATAGTGATCCTCCTGTTTGCAGCCTCCCAAGAGCTGGGATTATAGGCGCACACCACCACACCCCGTCTCAACTGTCATCTCAGTGTGCCCCGGGGGCAGGGCTGGCACAGTAGGCCCGGGGATCAAACCCTCAACTCCTGTGCCTCCTTGCAGGCGCTTTAATCTGCAGAGCTATTTGGCTGGCCCTGGAAGAACCTTTCTTATGACGCTCCATCATATCCTCTTTTTAGCATGGAGTTGGGCTGCAACACATGGGAAGGCCAAATCAGCTCTTACTTAACTTGAACACATTGAAGATTTTTCAGGAAGAGAGATGAGAATTTTTATAACAGGAAGGGATTGTGAAGGTCACAGAGTAATCAACAAGTCTGAGTAGCTGGCAAAACACATCCATCTGGTGGTGTCAACCCCAACTGCAGCAAGCCTCTGGATGCTAAAGACTTACCACTGTTCCTTTCTTCAGTCTAGTTTTATAATTGCGGACCAGTTACCTTTACCACTTATTGAAGGGAGGCTATTGAGGCTTCCAACCTGAGTGAACCCTTTGTTTCCTTTTCGTCCTGGTGGATATGTCACCAAGGGTAGGACAGTCACATGTGTCTCCCAGGAATTGGGGTACTACTGGAGTAATACTTAGAAGAGCTGTGGGATCAGTCATTCCCATGCCAGGCCCTAGAATATAGTCCAAGAATTCCTGAAACAGATCTCTGGTGTTTCTTGGTCCCCATCACTTCCCATCTCTTAGTATTCAATGCTTCCTTTAATTTTATATGCTTCTACAATATTTTCATCTTAATGAATAGAGGGATTTGTTCTAATAGTGTTTGTAAGTAGGATATCATGTCTGCATCTTGTATAGTAATTAACCACTAGGAAGAATGTATGCAATGTGTTAATTATTGAAACTGTCCTACCAATTTAGATTGAAACTGTCTCATTGCTATTTGTTTCTCAATAAAGTTATGGGAAAAAATATTTTCATCAATACCAGTTAGAGTATTGCTGAACATAGCCTAAGAGAAGTTGCTGTATGGTCCTGGATAAAGAATAAAGAGCTCTCAAAATGGTAGTTACACAAGACTATGTAAAATATATTAGATGAACCCATTTAAAAGATCACCCATGAATGTGTTTCTCCAGGGTTTACACCTGGCTGTCTTCTTGCTGGGCATCCATATGACCTTCTTCCTGTGACACACTGTCTCTTCCTATACTGTGAAGGTGTAAGTGCCTAAACCTCGATTTTGTTGCTTGCAGTTTGAGTATATTACTGACTCTTAGGATTTTTAAATATCAGATATTACTGGCTCCTCCAGCTTGAATACATTCATCTTTTGGTTTAAATATAACTGGGAATTTTCTGCATGACTGGTGATACTTTAGCATTTTGTTCTCACTGGCCACTTATATATCTTTTATTATGAAGTATCTTTTAAAATAGCTTTTCCATTTAAATTTGGGTTACTGTCTATCTTATTATGAAGATTCTTCATATACTCTGAATATAAGAGTTTTGTCTGACACAGGGGCTGTGCACATTGTGGTTTGCCTTTTTATTTTCTTAACTTATTTTTTAAAGAGCAAACATTCCTAGTCTTGATAAAGCCTAGTGTGTCAGCATTCTGTCACTGTGACAAAATACCTGAGGGACATGATCTTTAAAGGAAAGGTTTATTCTGGCTCAGAGTTTCAGAGTTCCAGTTAGTGGTGTGCTGGTTCCTCTGCTGGGGGCCTGAGGGAAGCAGAACATCATGACAGAAGGGTGTTGGAGAAGAAAGCACCTCAGCTCATGGGCAGCGGGAAGTAGAAAGACAGGGAAAGAGCCAGAGAGCAAGGGCCAGAGACCAGCTTTCAGCCCCAAGGTCAGGCCCTGTGATTCTCTCCCTACAAATAGGCCTCACATCTTAAGTTTCCCATGTGTCCCAGTAAGGCCATCCAATCATGAACGTGCCAGCATGGGAGTCCTCTGATGAGTGCGGTGCCCCAAAATCCACTCATCTTACAAACACTTGAGAGTTTGGGGGAACAGTTGAGATCTAAACCATAACATCCAGTTCAGCATTTTCTTTCCTTTAGATGTGTTGTGTTCCATCTAAAACTTTTTTGTCTTCAAAATCATAAAGATTTTTCAACATTTTCTTCTTGAGGATTTATAGTTTTATATTTTACATACAGGTAATTGATTCATGGTGACTTAATTTTATGTTAGTCAGAGGTTAATGCTGTTGTTTTATATTTCCAAAATTATATTCACTTGACCCAACACCATTTGTTGAAGATATTTTCCTTTCCCAGTTGAATTTCCTTAGCCCTTTTTGTCATAAAACTACTGAATATATATATATATATATATATATATATATATGACTGTACTTCTGGACTTGATATTATGGTACATTGATCTCCACATTCATCATTTTTGCAAGCACAATATTGCCTTTATTATAACTTTACAGTAAGTCTAGAAATCAAAGGTTAGGTTTTTAACTATTATCTTTTAAAAATCATTTTAAATTCTTTGCATTTCCATCTTGAAAATTGTACACAAATGCCTACTAAGGTTTTAACTTTAATTCCATTATTTAACTCTGCCAGATGAAATGAGGAAGAATTGTTATCAGTTCTGAGATTTTAAATTGGTAAATGTAATATATGTCTATCTTGAATTTTTGGATCTCTCATTAGTATTTTATAGTGTTCACTTGGACAACTTTAACTGGATTTAGTTCCAGTTATTTTTTATTTCTTACTTTACAGAAATTGGAAATTAAATTTTTTTTCAGTATTAGTATTGCTGGTATGTAAGAAAAAGGTGATTTTTGAAAATTAACCTTGTTATCTTGGACTTCATTGAATTCATTACTATTCTAATGGGTATTTTTTATGATCCTTAAAATTCATTACAAAATCAATTATATCTGCAAATGTGAATAATTGTGCTTCTTAATTCTAATATCTATGCCTTTCTTTTTTAAAAAGTACCTCATTTCTGTGTTTAGGAGGAGTATCAGTACACTGTCAAATAGAATTGGTGAGAGAAAAAGTATCAATTAACTCTCCGGCTAATGTTTTGTTTTTTCCTTTAAAGCTCAGTTTCTCAGCAGATTCCTACATATCCTTGGTCATCCATTCTCCCTTTATCTTGCATACATGAGTCATAAGTCTACAGTACCATATATAATCACTTTGTCGAGGGTCCTAATGTCCTATTTACAGCAAACTCCAACAGATCTTCCTATTTTTTGTCTTTCTGGTGCATTCTATGCATATATTCTTGTCCTTACATTTCTCTTTATCTGTTTTCCAGACGTCTATGGATTCCTTTCAGATCTCCACCATGATTTCTTTTATTTTCTATTTGTTACTTAAATTGGCTTATGTTTGTCAGTTTTTCAAATGATTCCCCAGTATTTCTTTCTTTTTGTTTTATGCCTACTCTCTTGGGGACTGCAACTGAACATACATTCTGATGATTTCCAAATCTTTCAGTTTTAATCTCTTTTCCCCTTTCAGCCTATTATATAAATAAGTAATGAGACTTTTGCTAGGATATGCCATTGACATCTAAAATTTAATATGTATAAAGCATAGCTTATGATTTCTTTCCATGTTCAGCCTGCATTGTTCTCTGAGCTTGTGAAACAAACCAGTGGACATTCTTCAAATGTACAAAACTTTTGAATGAGCATCATTGTTTCAGTGACTTTCTGCAGTGGGACAGCATACCTGACGCTTGCAGTATAGAGGAGGAGAGGTGTGTTTTGGCTCACAGTCTCAAGTGTCTTGGTTCACATTTGACAGTCTGAAACACAGAAGTACATGGTGCAAGGTGCTGGGTGGAGGAAAGCTCATGTAGTGGTGGTCAAGAAATAGAGAAATGGGGAGCTAGGGAGGAAGAGAAATCCTTCCAGATCACACCCTAGTAACCCACCACTTCTAATTATCAAGTCAACCATATCACCAGTATAGCAAGTCACCCATATCACCAGTATAATCCAAGCATCTTCCCAAGCCCCATCTATGGGCACATGAGGCCTTTGGGGGACATTTTTTATTTATTTATTTTAATGTATTTGATACAGGGTTTCAGTACACAGTTCAGACTCATAGTGATCCTTCTGTTTTCAGCTTCCGCAGCACTGGGATTACAGGTGTGCGCCACCACACCTGGACTCTGTCTCTGGCTCAGTGAACCTTAAGAGTAGGGCTGGCATGGCATTCGGTCCCGGGGATCCAACCCTGGTCCCTGTGCTTGCCTAAGCAGAGGCTTATTCTGCTGAGCTATTTAGCCAGCCCTGGGGGACATTCTTAATCTGATATATAACAGTCTTAGTCCTCAGAATTTCTTCTGGCTGGAACATTCTCTTCCTTCTTTGTTCCTGTTCATATACACAATTCAGGTCATTGTCCCTAAGAAATTTTCCCTAAGTAGCTGTACTCCACCTGAGCTAGTTAGAATTGAATTCTATACCTAGCATAGGCTTTCTTGAAAACATCGTAATATCTATTTATGATATATATTTGTTTATTTCCCTCTATTAGGTATAAGGATCTATATATTGTTTCATTTGTTTTGTTTTATTAGTGGGGACTGAGCCTTGGACATGATAGGCAAACACTCTAGCGTGGGTCTGTACACCTAGGCTTTATCTTTATACCCTCAGATTCTACCACGACCCCTGGACCTTAGTAGGTGTGCATTAGACTTCTGTGGTACAATGTATAACACAATCAAGTCTGACCCAGTAGGGCATACAGCCTATACCAAAAAAGAATTAATATAATGGTCATCATGCAGAAGAAGATAGTGATGACAGGAGAAGCGATCTGTGACAGCATCTGTGAAGAGGCACCCTCTCAGCGATTCTTGCTTTACCATTAGAGGTGTCCAGGGAAGGGAAAATGCCTCTGGAATCCACCCGAGGAGCGCTCTAACTTTGTGTCGTATAAGTAAGTAGATTCTGCTTTAGCTTCTTATGGAGCTTTGGCTACCAGTGAAAACAAGAATGGGCTAATTAGAAAAATGAAGAATCTGCTTCATGGAGAAGTTATAATTCTCGCTGAAAAAGGAGTGATGGGCATCTGATCTCTGCAGGTTTGATGAGACTGAGGTGACTTCCTCAGGTCCTGCCATCTCTAGATACGCTGGCAACACTATTTTGTTCTGCAGAGTCATGCGCAGGCCTGGAGTAAGGGCTTTTCTTGCCACCTGCCTATGTGGCTCACCCAGCCAAATGCCAGCCACACCTTGGGTTCTTCACGGGACTTCCTAACTGAAGCGTTGAACTGTGTTTGCGTCACCAAAGAACTCATCAGCAAAGCCTAGGGCTCACTGGAATCCTGCACAATTGGATTATCTGTGATCTCTTTGTGAGATATTTTCAGGTAGAGGAAGAATGGAACTTTTCTGCTGAGAATCAATTCTTCCAAAGTTAGAGTGAAACATGGAAGGAAGTTAAGAGGATAATGAAGGATGGGAATAAACATGGAAAGGCCAGAAGGTAGAGCTACTGTGTATGAAGCATCTATGAAGAGCTGGGTGTTAAGCTGTGGGTGAAAGGTAACTCACAGAAGAGCAACTGAAAATATAGGGGAATCCTAAGAGGAGGAAGAGGATAAACAAGGACTAAGGACGATGAATTTTAATAGTGCTTCATTTTCCAAACTGCATAGTGTGTTCTGTGTCTGCTCATGAGTTTGAAAGTGAAATTTGCTAAGTGAGCTTCTCTGCCCTAAATTACACATAAATCTCCTCCCTTGGAACCCAGCCTGGTGCCTAATATGTGACCGAAGCTGCCTTTGTCATTTCCTCCTTGCTGGGACACAATACCTGACACCTAAAACTGAAGGAAGAGAGTGATGTATTTTGGTGCGGTGTCTCAGATCACAGTCTAGTGGCACCAAAGCAGGGAGGACAATCACACAGAAGAAAGCCTGCTCATGGCATACCAACCAGGCAGCAGAAAGAGAAGGGAGGAGTGGAGGGTGACACTCTTCCAGGTCACACCCCAGGGGAATGCCTCTTCTGACCTCACCTGACCTCCTCATGGGAGGTAAGCTGTACCCTCCCATAGTCTTAGCATCTTCCCAAAGACCTACCTCTGAGTCCTTGGGGGAGGGGCACATGTCTAGATATAAACTATAGCAGAAGCTGAGTGAAAATAACTTGAATGATTGAATTAACTTCTAGTTTATTCCATTGGCTGGGTGTGAAAATACCAGTGGAAGGCACTGTACCAATTCTTATTCTTTGATTCTTCCGGGCTTTTTATGAGAAAAAGAACCAATTTATCTGGAAGTGGCAATTAATTGATCTGGCATTTATTTCTCTTTAATATTTCATGAGCACCAAAATGTTAGTGTGAATGACAAATAGGGTCAATGAAATGTCAAAAAAGTTTGACTATGTCTTCTCAAAAGTGGGAAATTGACCACCACACAGTGGCAGCTCTGCAGCACAACATAAATGGAGCAATGCCGACGTGAAGAATCAAGGCCCTGGGCGTGCTTGAGCTCCTGTGGGGTGAGTTTACACTGCATTAGCTGGGCTTCTAATTAGGTGAAATAGCACTGGAGTATTATTTGTAGCTACTTCTGTGCACCTTAATGCAATTAGCTACCAAATCTTTTCTGGTGACTCAAGTCTGAAAGGGAGACAAAATAATCATTTGCAGGAGTAGCCTCTGAACTGACACTGTCTCCAATAGTGTGATGTGGGTCCAAGAAAGTAGACTTCACTGTGCTGCTTTGTGGCCTGGAGTAGCACAGTTCATCTTCTGAACTTCTTTCATAACCTATGATATGGCTATGGCTTGTGCCTAGTCATCCCCCTACAGCCTCATGTGGTCATGGGGAGGATTTTCAGAGTGGAGTAGGGTTGGTGATTAACTCAACCCACTGGGATTGTGGCATGAGTGCTGCTGGGATTATGGGTGTAAGTGCTGCTGGGATTATGGGTGTAAATGCTGCTAGGATTATGGGTGTGAGTGCTGCTGGGATTATGGGTGTAAGTGCTGCTGGGATTACGAGCGTGAATACTGCATCCAGCCTGGGGTGGACAGCCTGAATGCTATTTAAGGGAAACAGACTTTTTTCGTTTTAGCCACTGTTGCTGTTGCTCCTCGCATTTGCTTTTGCTCCTTGCAGCCACCATGTACGGCTGCTGTCTGCCATGTGCTGCTCTACCATGGACCCAGCTGAGTATGGACTGAAACCTCCAGTAACTGAGCTAAATAAACCTTTCCTTCCCGAATTTTGAGTGTTGGGTATTTTTCCCAGCAACCAGAGAAAACTGACTGGGACAGATACGTAGATAACACAATGCTTGGGCAAACTCACAGCATTGCTGTGAAGATAGAGATAAAACAAGTGGAGGCATTTTGCAAACTGAAAGGCAATATGACTTTTAATTATTAAAATAATATTATGGCTGGAGAGTGCACTTCCAACTGCTGTCCATGAATGTGGCCCACAGTGAACACGTATTCCATTTTTAGTTCCAAAGCCCTGGGCTTGTTCACAGTTTACCACTTCCAAGTATTGAATAGAAACTTGTGCTGGGTAAACAGATCTAGTAATTGGATAAAACAAAAAGGTTCAATCTCTGATCAAACAATCCAAATCATAAGCTTCTGCAATATCCTTTAAAAGGATATTCTTTTAATGATTTAGGAAGCTTTCTAGGTTCTTGGGAGTTCTTCCTGAGGCTAATATAGAAACCTCACTTACCCAAGAGGTTTGGTTGACTAATTAGACAATCTGGACTAACTTGATATTCCCAGCTGTCCAAATAAAAACGCGCCTTGATGGTGGAAGGCTTGGTGCAGAACAGGAAGGGGCAGGATCTGAGCAAGAGTCAAACGCTGCAAAGACAGCCCAGCCGGTCGCTCTCCCAACATGCCTGAGAAGCAACATCTTTATAAGACTGAAGAGTTTATTTGAACTCCAGCTAAAAGGAACTAAGTACCAGTCGCCATGAACAAGGGTGATCTTTATCTGACTTTGTTGGCCTCAGAGAAAGGGAAGGAATCTTAAAAGGCTCCACCAGCTGCAGGCTCCCACAGAGGACATCTCCCGCGCATTGCTGACATGTCTCAGATTTTTCCATCCTTACCTTGTGTTAGAAGAAATTGCTGTGGACTCGGGGCCCTCCCACAAGGGTGACCCCATGTGGGTGTTATCAGTGACGAGCCCCCACTCCCCTGGATCAGCATTTTCCCTGTCTGTTTCTGGTCAGGGCCAGTGACTCTGCTTTGCGCCAGGCTTTGTGATCCCTCCTGGCTCAATTTCTTTGGGAAGGCTTTCTCCAGCACCTGTGAGCCCTCACCCCCAGAGAGAAAGGGCTAATGTGCTAATTACCCCAAACCCAAAAATGTAAGCTGTAAACAAAGGCGAGCTGTGTTTATCATCCATCAGTTTTATGACCTTCTGGTGGTGATGATATCAGTGGCGTTTACACTGGAAGACCGCACAGCACTGTGGAGCAGCTGGCCTCTTCTGTTGCTACAGAGCAGAGGATGATGTGGCCCATTAATTGTAGTATTTGCACCGAAGGGAATGTTGCTTTGGCCAAATGACCAATCTCGGTTCTCAGGATTGCCAAACAAATTATTTTCAAAAATCTTAAAGTCAGCTTGGATGATTTTCAAATAATCCGTGGTTTGGGGGCCTACACTTCCCCCAAGTGAAAAAATGAAAATGCATTCTTTCTGAGCTGTAACTTGATATATACATGATTTGAAGACGGCAGGAGACGGTGATCCCCTGGAGGGAAAAGGAGAAGGAGGGGGAGAAAGAAAGGGTGGGTGTTGGTTCAGATGCATGAAGTGGAGCCCCAGCGGGCTCTGATTTCAGGAGTGACCTTCAGCATGTCCCGCTGCTTGAGCTCATGCCTTGCTTCCTACCTGAGAGCTGAGGTGAAGATGCTGGCAGGATGCTTCAGGATCTGAAGACCAGGAGGATCCACGCAAAGCCTAGATTCATAAAACATGGCATGAGCAGTGTTTACACCAGTCTGTGGTTTCTGATCAAAGCCACCATTGCTGGGGCCTTGAGTGCAAACTTCTGGCTGCACATATGAGACTAGCAGCTGCCTCTGGCACCTATAAACTATGACTTCTGAGGTGCTGAACATGGTCCCAGGGGTCTCCAGAGCCTGTTCCTTTGGCACCAAGACCCCTTCACACTGAGTCCTGCCAACATGTAGAGACGCGGGTGTGTGGACTTTGGCGGCTACTGGGGTTTGTGGAAGGTACAAAGGACTTGCTGGTGAAGCCCCAGGTGCTTTTTTGCTCCTGAGCACCTTGTCCTTCATTTGTAGACTCCTGGGAAAATGAAGCCCATCTGTTTCTCATTCATTTACACTTTACTCATCAGAATGTTGGTTTTGGTTGGATGCCTATGTTTTTATTTCAAGAAACTCTTAAGGATACTAACAGAATGGGGGGAGGATGGGTGACTAGCTAGGAGGGCACATGACCCTAAGTTCTGTCCTGTTTCTAGCGTCACATAGGGTCCATTGCGTGGTGACAAGCAGCTTTCTCCTCACCTTTCACTCTTCCACTTAGTCCCCCTGAGTTAGTTAAGAAACTAAAAGAAAGGAAGAAATGTAGGCCTTTGCTTCTATCACACTGCAAGAGATTCAGAAACCAACTAGAAAGTGGCTTTGAAAGGGGATGGCCACAGGACTGTGGATTTGCCCTTTCTTTGTCTTTTTGTTTTGAAAGAATTGTCTACCTTTTCTTAGTTCATGAAAGTGAGTGAGTAGCCGGGAACTGTTTCCCCTGCTGGCTTTAGAGAAAGGATAATGAGTGTATTATTTTTTCCTTTTATTTGTAAAATAGTCCTGAAACTATGAATATTTGTGAGCAGCAAGAAAAATGAAGACAGTCTACTTTCTGGCATTATCCAAAGGTTTTATATCATCTTGAAGCCACCCTTTTCCTTTGCTTTGAGTCAAAATCAGCAGTTTCAGGCATTTCAAGTGGGGGCTGAATTCCTTCCTTGCTTGCAGTTGTAAACTGGCTGATTTTTGGAAGTCGAAGTGAAGTTAGATTACATTTTGTCTCCATTGCCACCAGAAAAAGGAGACTACTTCCTACGCAGGCCATGGTTTCCACATTCCTGAGTAACGACTATCTGCCAAGCATTGTAAGAATGTGTTGAAGAATATCTCATTTAAAGGATGAATTACTGTTGATTATGTGGTGTATTGCGGAATCTTAAACAGGCGCTACTTGACGAGTTAAAGAATTTACACTGTTATCAAGTTTTGAGTGATAAACCTATGCTACTGTTATTAGGTATCTTGTCAACATCTCTATGACATATATTGGTTTTAATGATGTAACCGTTAAGGGTTCATAGAACTTTCAAATTAATTTTCATTCTGCTTAGTATTGGTTTTCATTTTGTTATCTATGCCAGACAGTACAAGGTCAATATAATCCAGAAAACTAGTTGGGCCAAAGAAACCTTGTTGTTGAATAACATTCGGGTGTGCGGCCACCTCTCATAGGGCCACGGCCTGGACTCTGAGACCTGGATCTGCTTAGTTGCATCTGAGACCTGCTACTTAGCATTAACTAAAGCAAGTTATTAAGCCTCAGTTTCCTCACTTTATAAAAGGACTAGTAGCAGTGTCCAGTCTTTTGGCATGTTGCTAAATGACAATTTCAATAGTGTAAATGCTCCTGCTGTGGCTGACTACAATTAGAGATGAGCGCAATCAGTTCTCATGACTGTTATAAATCATCACTAAGACCTCCAAGTAGCATCCACATCTTAGGTTTGGAAGCAGTGAGGTGCTTAATATGGTGCTTCTATGTCTTTTATTTCCTTCATTATATACTGCATTGATTGAAAGAAAGTTTTAAAATAGATTTTAAAGGGAAAATTTCTTTGGTTGTATTTCTCTTGTTTCAGAAATAAAAAATAAAATGTGTGTGTTATGATGGAGGAAATAGTATTTATCCTGTACTTGGTGCTATGCCAGTGACGGCAAACCCTTTAGAGCTCTCAGTGGTATGAACAGCCTGCTGTGGCCCATGTGCCGTAGGTTCGCCACCACTGTACTCTGCTAAGTACATATCGTAGCTAAGAAGCTTGCATCACATATGCTCGAGGCATAGGGCTATTTTTCAGGGGAGGGGATGTCATTAACCAAATGCTGACACCAGGGCTTTCTGATTGTTCATGAGATGCTTTGATTCTAAAGTATCTTTTTCATACCTTGCCTTAGTCTGTTTTGATAACAGAGTATCACAGACTAGCTGCTGAAATAACAGAAATTTACTCTTGACAGTTCTGGAATCTGGAAATCCTTCATCAAAGCATCTAGGAGTGTGTTTCTCCGGGGTTTACACCTGCCTGTCTTCTTGCTGGGTGTTCATATGACCTTCTTCCTATGAAACACAGTCTCTTTTTGTCCTGTGAAGGCACCAGTCCTATTGGATTCAGAGCATCACACATGCATTTTGGAAGTACACTGTGTGGTCTGTCACACACCTCTTTGTGCTATGTGTTATGTTTTTATGGTGGTTACAACAAATGGGCACAAACTCAGTGATTTCAAACAGCAGAAACGACTTCCTTACCATTCTTAGGACTAAAGCCCAAAACTGAGAGATTCATCAGGTCATGTTCCTTCTGAGAGCTCTAGGGGAGAAGTCTTTCCTGCCTCTTTGAGCTTGTAGCACTCCAATTACACCTCAGCTTGTGGAGCAGAACTCTCCACAAGAGAGTTATTTGCCTTTGTCTTTGCACAGCCCTTTTCATC
Source organism: Octodon degus (assembly GCF_000260255.1). Classification (NCBI taxonomy): domain Eukaryota; kingdom Metazoa; phylum Chordata; class Mammalia; order Rodentia; family Octodontidae; genus Octodon; species Octodon degus. Next base: position 937,792 of record NW_004524678.1, read on the forward strand.
TCTTCCTCTTCTGTGTCTCTTAATATTAGGTGCTACTGGGTTTAGGGTGCATCCACAATGACTTCATGTCACTATCCTTAATTCAATCACATCTACAAAGATCCCTTTCCAAGTTAGATTGCTGTGGCAGGTTTCAAGTGTACATCTTTGGGGAGGGCAGTGCAATGGGGTATGATACCAGTCAGCCCACTATTGGAGGATTAATTATTAATTCATCCAACAAAGTACACTGGACACTATATTGGTTTGTATCATAACTACATGTGGTAGCAGTGCCCAATAGATGAATTAAGAAATCCTGCTTTTTATAGGCTGTTCATAAATCCAAAGCAACTGATAACAACTGTGGTAGAAAGAGCTACATGAGTATTAAAGACATGGACCTTTCTTGAGAACTTGTTTGGAAATTCTAGCACGGGAGCGCAGCTACTCATACACCCTTGACCAAGGAACTCTTCTCCTCTCTCAGGGGTGGTCATACTGTTCCCCCAAGTGCACAGCTTCAGGACGAACAATACATGGAGCATTGAGGGAGGGAGAGGACACCCACATAGCTGGCCAGATCAGTCAAATCAACGCTGGCCATCAACGGGGTAGCAGATGTTGCAGCTAGGTCATTTTCACACCCTGGATCTTTCTTTTGAAATGTAGAGTTGTGCTAGGTTGCAACTGCCTAACTGGAGCTCCATTTCTCAGGCCTTTTGAATTTTGGTATGAGCATGTCCCAAATTCTGGGAGACGGACTACAAATAGAAGTGATGAATGTCACTTCCAAGTCAAGGTGGTTAAGTACTCTGCATGCTTTCTTAGTACTTCCCTTGCCTTTTATAGCAGACTTAAGAGGCCGTATGAGCATGTTGCCTTCACAAGATTAAAGGGTACCTGAGTCATCACTTGGACGTGAGCTATTGAGAAGACATAGCCATCAAGAAATATCCTAGTAAAAATTGTATGAGTAAGAAATAAAGGTTTATTATATATAGTAAACCACTGAGATCCAGGGATTTTCTCTTCTAAAGTTAGCCTATCCTGACTCATACTCCAGCTGGCATTATATAATATATGTACACCATATGCAAAATGAAATGCATTTTATAGTGAAATTGAAACATTGGTGCCTAGGATAGCCGTCACAACGTCTTAGCAAGTTAGGAACTGATTATACAACATCATTGGCTAGAAGAAATGTTTGTGTCTAAAACAGATTCTGATATGCAAATGTTTTCAAAAATTTATAAACATTCTGTACAACTTATCCTTAGCTCTCTGTTCCCTGGGAGATAACCAGGAATCAATAGTGACACTGCAGGATTACTTCATGGAAAGAATATCATAACTTGAGAAGTGGTTATGACATTGTAGGAAAGAAGCTGGCTCTTACTCCCAGATGAATTTGTGTTTGAAAACTGCGCAAAGTAACTGAGAAACATTGACAAATTATTTAATATTTCCATGTCTCAGCGTTCTGTTCTGTATAAAAATGAGCAAAATGACACATACTTTGTATATAGTGTGTTGCAGAGACTGAGTAAAGTACAGAAAGAATGTAGCATGCTTAGCCCAGAGTTGAAATAATGATTATGTTTGTTTTACTGCTGTTATTGCTCTTTGGATATTATTTATTTTAATATACTTTTTCTTAAAGTACTTTAGGTTGCTTCTGTTTCTGCCACTGACTTCTGGATTGGCTTGATGCTTGAAACATCAAATTGCTACACGTGCTACACCCACCAGGGAGTTAGCTGAGCTGCAACATTCTAGAACATGTCCCTGATCTTTGGCCCCATTCCAGGGCTTTCTGTCAAGAAAATAGCTAACTGATATGGGCACAACCCTAGCATGTTTTGAAACGGAAAGTGGAAGAGACTGACTAGTCAGACCTTCCAGAGATCTCAAAGTGGGGTGTACTCAAACAGATAAAACCGTGAGAGTCAAATTCTAAGTTGGGTAATTAAGCTAATTACACAATTATTGGGTAATTATTGGGTGAATAAATTAATTGGGTATTAGGGCTGTTTTCATCATCTCTACCTTGACTGTGAGACCAGCATCGCACCCACCGCTATGGACCTGCCTGGTGTTAAAATGACTATGAGAGGGAGAGATTATACATGTTTTGTCTATTATTGGGTTTTCAACGCCAAGCACAGTATTTGGCACATACTAAGAGTTCAGTGAAAATCTAAAGAATGAATAAATACTACTAGGAAATGCACAACTGGACCGAAGCTTAACACAAAGGTATTCCCTCTCCAGTAAAAGAGTGAGTTCAATTCAGGACCTATTTCCTACATAATTATTATTTCAGATAGAGGCAAGTAACATGTACTAGGAGATTATAAAGCAATAATTGCTATATAGAAAGTGCTATATTTTGGGCTTTTGAGTTTATTGTTCCTTATGGCAGAGATTTCTGGAAGGAGGGACTGTTAGTCCAGCTCAGGCTTCACTAGATGGACATACGAAGAAATCAGCCCATTGCTTTGACACACTGTAATGCTCTGTGAGTGTTGCTATTTGCATTTGCATTCATATTAGTGACCCTAATGTCACTGCAGTGGATGCTGTAGTGTTCTACCCAGCTTCTCCTTGAGGACGAAGGCAGTGAAGAGGATAAAAATAGATTTTGTCTTCTATCATTCTAGGTTCTTAGAGAGCATAAAGCCAAAATAGATTAGCTAATGAAGAAGATATAAATGTCTTTAATGCAAAATGTGTGTGATCTGGGAAAAGTGTCATAAGGAAATAAAGACCTGAAGAAATGGCTAAATTTTTAAATGTTTTTTATCATATTCTGTAGGGACTTAAAATTCAACATATCAATACTTGATGAAAAATACCTGTTCCATGTTATGCCTAAGATGTTTGATATGCAGACAGATAGTGAGGTTAAGCTTTACAGCCTAAGTTGTATGGTAATAACAATAAGCTTGTCTTCTGGAGGGTTAACAACCTGTTTGCAGACCAAAATTAGAGAAAAAGGAGGGCTGCAAGGAAAGCCAACATTTCGGCCCTAGCCTTCCAAGGTCAATTAAGACTCAGGACATATGAGAACTTATACTGTAACGTCATGTAACTCGGCAGTGTCCCAAACTTTCTGATCAAGGAGATTATGGGGCCAAAGAGGAAAGTGATCGATGATGTAGA
>NW_004524678.1:942603-944172 GCF_000260255.1 Octodon degus
TTTTTTTTTCTGTTTCAATACTATTTTGTGCTCTCTTTTTTTAAAAAAAATAAAACAGGAGCTCAGGACACAGAGACACTGGGGTACATGTGAGGGGACAGGGAGAGGGCAGTCCTCCACAAGCCAAGGGGGAGGCTTGCTGGGAAACCAAACCTACTTGCACCTGGATCTTTGCTTCCAGACCCCAGAACTTAGAGAAGATAAATTCATGTGATTGGCCCACCCAACTTGTGATATTTTTTCAAACCAGGAGGAAGCATCTACGCTGCAAGTTACATGCTCGGGAAGGCAGCCTCCATCTAGAGAAGGCTCAAAGGGAAAAGCCCAAACTTAAGCCACCCTGTGGAACACCCATGAAATGCCACCCTAGCTAGCATCGGAGCACCCTAGCAGTATCTGGTGAAATTCTGAAAGTTCAATTTCTTTCTTTCCCTAATCCTTATAATCATAGCAGTAGTGAGAGCTTTCCTTAGGTAAATACTTGCACTAAAATTTCTGTCTCAGTGCCTGTCTTCTGGGGAACCTGACCTATGACATTGAGTATTAAGAATGATGTTTGGAAGCAACCTCTAAAAAGTGAGATTTCATGGCCTCCACAATCAGGACCCATTCATTGGGACAGTGGCCCCTGGCATGCTATAAAATGCAATTCTTAAAACTTTGATGATAAACTGAAGTGAAACACTGGAAAGGAAGGCAATGGTGTCTTAGGTGTCTAAGAGGTTTGGAGGGAATGGTAATTATCCAAACAATGGAATCAGATGTCTCTTTCTCTGTGTGCTCTCTATACACTGGAGAAAAGACAGTGTAGTGCAGAGAGGGATTAGCCATCAATTTAAGGGTAAAGATCAGAAGGATTCTTTCACAAAATAGAAAAAATGCAGGAAAGAAAAGCTTGAGCATCAAGCTCAAGGCTCAGTTACCAGTAAGTCAGCGCTCCAAAGAAGACTGAACTTTCAGCCTTGGAAATTGGCTACTCCAAGGTCAGAGATCTGGATAGAAATGAATGGGCTTTTAGATTCATACACTCAAGAACCTTAAAAACTGAAATCCTTTTGAGTCCACTAGGCCGCAAAAGTGGCCCACTTCTCTCTAATAAAGCCATTGCTGGAAGCTAATGCAGAACTCTTTGCCTTGAAAGACCTGTATTGCTCTTGGGATCTATATCTAGCTCCACTCCTGGCCACATGGCAAGAACTATGCTTAAATCTCAACGCAGTGCAGCCATGGAAGAGTTGGACTCACAGTAGAAGGAAACAGCTGCAGGAACTAATCAACACATCTTGGCAGGATGCAGGAGAGACGCCTGGGTCAACGGGGAGAAGGGAATGTAAAGCCAGACATCAGAGAGTTTATCAATATGAGGATGCTCCTTTGCAATACAGGATTTAACACCTTGGCAATGATTCCAGGAAATGATGCTAATGCTGGAAAATAAAATGAAATATAACCCTTTTCTCATATCCTAAACAAGAAAACTAAAACTGTGAAACTGCTGATAAAAAACATAAAGACAATCTTTGTGACCTTGAATTATGCCAAGATTTGTTTTCTTTTCTTTCTTTTTTT
>NW_004524678.1:944756-947879 GCF_000260255.1 Octodon degus
AAAAAAAAAAAAAAAAGAAAATCCTTTATAAAACATTAGCAAGGGGGCCAGGGAGATGACTCAGTAGAATAAGTGCTTGCCTGGCAAGTGCAAGGGCCTGAGTTCAATCACTGGTTCTGCAAAAAATCCCACCCAAAACAAAAAGCATTAGCAAGAGATTTGAATATATACTTTAACAAAGAGAATAACTAAAAAGTTAATAAACATATAAATGTGCTCAATCTGAGTCCTTTGGGAAATACAAATTAAAATCACAGTAAATAGACTCCACAAATGGCTAAAATATCTAAAACTTAGAAAGGATTGACTACTCGAAGTGTTGTCAAGGACGTGGAGTACCCGAAATTTTCTTTCACCATTGGCGGGAAAGTAACATGGTACAGGTTGAATAATCCATATGATAAATATTCAAGGTCAGAAATGTTTGATTTTGGTGGGTTTTCTTTCCCCAGATTTTTGCATAGACTTTCTGGTAGTCATGGTCTTTGCTAAAACATAATAGCCAATATCTGCAACTTAAAGGAGAAGTTTAGTTTGGTTTGTAGTTTCAGTCCATGATTGGCTGGTTCCAAAGCAGAAACAGGGTAAAATAAGAGCTGGCAAAAAGAACTCAGCTCAGGCTGCCCAGGAAGCACAGAGGTAGAGGAATAATTAGAGGTAAGAATGCACACCTCTAAGTCATATCTTCAGTGGCCAACCTCCAATCATGACCCTCCACTAATGCAAGTCAGCTTCAGTACTCTTATAACGTACTCACCTTCCAAAAATTCCATCTATGATGCTTTGGATGGGATGTTTATTTCAAAACTGTAACATTCTTCCCCTGAATCTGACTCATGTTCATCTCATTACACAAAATGCATTCAGTCCATCTCACAGTTGTCAAGGTCTTAACAATTTCATCACTGCTGAAAAATCCAAGTCCAAAGTCTCCTCTGAGACTGAAGGCAAACTCTTAGCTGTGAACCCCTGTGAAAATCAGGAAGTTAAATACTTCCAACCTCTACAAAGAAAAATGATCTTGGTGGATAAGAGTACATTTCAAAGTTAACCAAGTAGTGTCCCAACTGTAGGTGATGGGTACAAATTAGAATAAATGACCATGGACTCAGGTACCTTCAGTCACTGATATGTCAAGTGTGTGCTTCCTCCTCATCCAGAAGGAAGACAAGAAGTTGTTTGCTTTTAAAAATATCAATAGTTACATATACTTAATGGTCTTATCCTGCAGCTGTATTAACACTTTAATCAGCCATCTGTCCTAGTATAGCAAAGAGAAACCTGGACTGATTATGCATTCCATAGAATTTTACATTGTCTAATGATATTGTTGAAATTGTTAGTCAGACTGGAAGACCAGGAAATGGCAAATATGTTGGAGGTCTTGGTATGGTAAAAAGCTTTTGGAAGGTAAAAGATAGACCTTATAAATACTCAGGAACCTGATGTAGGAATAGCATTTTTAAGAACACAGTGATCTGGACGAATTATTGAATTTTTCAGTTTCTTTGAGCAATAGAGAAACACAATGCCTGGCAGGCTTTGCTGAATCTAGAGATAGCATGTTCCACAGTTGGGAATGAGTCATTTCCAGTTTTGATGAGGTGCAATGCAAGAATGGCCTATGCAGCAATCCAGGTTGCGAAGCAAGCATCTCTGCTTTCTTGGCTGTATCATCTGTCAGACCCTGTAGTGTTATCTGCAGTGAGGAATGATAGTGTGTGGAATTTATAGTGTCTCAACAGGAAAATCACGATGTGGACACTTAGCGCTCTGAAGAAATGCCATCATGTCTACAAGGGAGAATTATATATTAACTAAAAAATCACATATTGCAATGTTTCTGGATTTTTTGTACTCATTATTAACTTTATTGAAAATCAAAAATAATTATATAGCAAATTAAAAATTGTAGACAAATGTGAAAGATGTACGATGTAGACAGAGTGAATTTTAGGAAAATATTTCTGAAGTGAATACATAACATGAGATTAATAATAGACTGCCCATTGTAAAAAAATTATTTATAGGAATATAGCCACACAAAAGAAGGGTAAAAATGGACCCTTAATCACCATCTTACTTGGTTGAGGTAGGAGATAATCTTTATATTCCTTTGAACATTGATTTGGATTTGATTTTTGTGTTTCTGAACAAAATATAGGAAATAAATTATATAATTTCATGGTTGTGACTTTTAGAGTTTGACATTGTGAAAAGTAATCAAGTGAATAGAATTAACATATAGCATCACAGTATCTTCAATAAACTGACCCTTGACAGCAAAAAAATTATTTATAAATGAATATAATAATTAAAAAATGCCTAAAATAAACACGAAGAAGAGTTTACACATCAGTCATATAATAGTTCTCTCTGTGCCAAAATCAAGAAATTTATATTCACATAATTAGAATTCTCAAAGTACAGGGGGGGAGGCAATAAATATTTAAAGATTTAAGTTTTCTGAATTTAGTTAAAATTATAGCACTACATGTCCAAGAAAAATGAACCTTTCACACAAGAAATATGAATAAAATCATACCAAGATACACAAACATGAAATTGTCCAAAATTAATTGTAAAGAAAAAATCATTAAAGCATATACATAGGAAAAATATTACCTATGGAAGAACAAAATTAAATAGCATCTTATTTCACATTAGAAAGAAAAGAGCTAGTGGGTAAGAAACTAGACTTATTTATTCAAAGGACTGAAAAAAATCTCCTCATTGAATTTTATACTTAGTAAACATACCTTTGAAAACTAAAAGTCAAATATTTTCCAGTTATACAAACTCAAAATATTCTAATACTTCCAGACGTAGCATATAGAAAATAACAAAGACCGTAATCCAGAAGGCAAAAGAAGTTGCTGTATGGTCCTGGATAAAGAATAAAGAACTCTCAAAATGGTAGTTACACTGGACTACGTAAAATACATTAGATGAAACCATTTAAAAGACCATTGAAGATTTCCACAAAACAGTATCAATCTTATGTCAGGTTATATACAGATTTTTTTCATATAGATAGATATAGATATATAGATAGATTATAAGTCAAAGAAACAGCATAAATCATAAAACAAAAATTAAAATTAGCAGTATTCAGAAAATTGA
>NW_004524678.1:949737-956450 GCF_000260255.1 Octodon degus
TACTGAACCATCTCCCTGGCCCTATTTCAGAGATTTCAGGTGTGTGATTTCCAATTTCTTCTATGCTATTGTCTTCTGCATTTGTTCTGGGTGGGCTCAGGGCCTGAGAATGCATTTTTCTCCTTCTCTTTGTCATTTTGTATAGCACTGTCTTCTGACCTTTGCTGTAGAGCTTTGTTACAGTTATTACCTTAGCACCAGGTCCAGATCTGCCAAGTTCAAACTCATCCAGGTGAGTGTGGCTTGGGTCTGGCTGCTGTGCTCCACTTCTTCTTTTTTTTTTTTTTTTGGAACCGGGGATTGAACTCAGGCCCTTGCCAGGGAAGCACTTATTCCACTGAGCCATCTCCCCGGCCCTTTGTGCTCCACTTCTTGCTGTTGCAGTCCTTGGAAGTGAACCTGCTGTTACACTCTGGCGAGATGTTCTGCTCCTGGATCAGCTGGGTGGGTCTTGCCCCTAGACTCTCGGCAGGGAGTTCCGCCACAGGGTTTCACACTGGGCCTGTCTGATGGAGGAAGTTTTACACACATGCCTGGCCTGTGTGCTGGCTGGAGTGAGGATCCGGAAGGCCATGGACCTGTTTCTGGATTTTAGTAGAGACAGAACATCAAAGTGTGGGACTTAGAATGGCTATGTGGTTGGAAAAATGAACCTTACTTGGGTTCTCCAAGATCCACCAAATCATAAGTCTAAATATGACAACAGAACTCCTGATACAAAAGTGGTGCTTCTTGTACTGAGCATGGACAGGACCAGTTGTCTTAGCTACTTTTTTTGTTGCTGAGACAAATTACCTGATACAAAAAGGTAAAGGGGGAAAAATTTTATTTAGCTCTCAGGTGTAGAGGTTTTAGTTCATGATCCACTGGCTCCAAGGAAGGTTAACACATGGTAGAGGGGCAACAGTTCATGGTGGTAGAAGACAGAACAAGAAACAAAAGAGGAAGGGGAGGGAGACAAGTTTATTTCTGTCCCTTATATTATATGCAGGCTACCCACCTTAGGGCAGGTAGCATTCATATGCTTAATCCCAGCATCAGACCATGAATCAATCGCTAACTCTAGAAGCCGAACTCCATGACTTTATGAATCTTTAGGGGAGATATCTATACACCATAACATCTGCACTTTCCCCCCCAAAGGCTCATGTACATTTCTTTGTGCAAAAGCATTTAATCCATTTACAAGAATAGGCAGAGTTCTAATAGTTTCTGGATTTCTAAAAAGTCCAAGTCCCTAGTTTCCTCAGAGATCAAAGAAAAACTCTTCGCTGTGAACCCCTGCACAAAAGAAAATAAAGTTAAACATATCTAGCATTTGGTGCATAATATACATGTTTTCAGCTCAGACCTCAAATGAAGAGCTTCTGTAGCTGTTTGGGCTCCTTGAGAGACTCTGACTTAGACATGACAGCAGTTGGAAGAGAGACTGACGATGCTTCCTCCGCAGTGTCCACCAGCAGAAAGCAAGTTCATTACTTTGTTTAATGACACCCTTGCTAAGATAGTTAGTATATAAAAAGGGGTTTTGAGTTTTTGTTTTAAACAGCTTCATATTGAAGTAAAGACTTACAAACAAGTTGAAAGGAATGCCTGGTATGCTGTATCTTGTTACATAAAGCTATTGCCAGAATCTTAGTAAATACAATGTTTTAAAAAAATAATATAGACATTTTCACTCAAAAGTTACAAGTGGGGATACAAGGAAATGAGACCAAAGCATGATCAAAATCCAGCAGGGTAAACATTATGTGCTGTAGTGCCATATGGAACATCCAAAGCAAGCTGTGTGAAGATGTGAACTCCAAAGGCTTTGGATGGCTCTGCCCCTAACTGCTGCCAGTGGTTGTAGCTTCTATTGCTCCTTTATTGGGCCTACCCTGATTCCTCCTTGCAGATTTCCTCAGGTGATCCATGTTCCTGGCTTTTTGCAAAGTTTTGGGGTCTCCACTGGACCTCTAGCTTCACACCCACAGCTTCACACACTACCCTCTCAGGGGCAAACTGGCTGGCTTCCCAGTACTTATGAAAGCTGGGTGGAAGCCTTTCTGACCACACCACTCTTGCATTCTGCATGCATCTAAAGCCAGCATCCTTCAAATGATGCCAATGTCTGCTGACAGCTACAGCAGTAGCCAGGCTTTAGTTTCTTTTTTCTTTTCTTTTTTTTTTTTTTTTTTTGCGGAACCGGGGGATTGAACTCAGCCCCTTGCACTTGCCAGGGAAGCGCTTATTCCACTGAGCCATCTCCCTAGCCCCTACCAGGCTTTAGTTTCTCTTGGCTGTAGGGGGTCAAGTGCCTGGATCATTGAGCATTTTGAATCCAATTCTGAGGAATAAATTTTCTATGTTGCCACCATTCTGGAACACTACCCTCTGTAGCTTTCTTCTCAAATCAAAATTTCTTTCTTTTGGAATTTTGGGGGGCTTCAAAGGCTATGGATTTTTGTGATGCCCTCAGATTACCTTTTCTATTCTTTTCCTTCTCAGTAATCAAGATCTCCTCTGCTGTAACTTTGCTGTCCACAACTTCACTGAAGTTTCCTTTCTGGCTAAACTCACAATATTTTAAATTATTCATCTAACCATAATCTCCCAGACAGAACTTCCTAAGATGTCACAGCTCTACTTTTAGATAGAATCTCTGAACCTTTGCAAATTCTTCCCACAAGCCATGCTCAAAGGCTCTTGAACCACATGGCCAGGTATAGTCACAATAGCGACCCCACTTCTCTGGTACCAAATTCTGTCTTAGTTACTTTTCTAATTGATGAGATAAAATACTCAAAACCCAAAAATTAAAGGGGGAAATATTTATTTATCTCAGAGTTGTAAATGTTTTTAGTGAATAATCGACTGGCTCCAAGGCAGGGTGGTACACAGCAGAGACACAACAGTTCATGGCAGTGGAAGACAGCACAAGCAACAAAAGAAAGAGGGAGAGATGAGCCTTATTCTGTCCCTTATACTGTATGAAGGCTATCTATCTTAGGGTGGATATAGCACTCACACTCTCAATCCCAGAATTGCACTAGGAATCAGTGACAAACTCCAGAAATTTACCTCATGAATGCATGAGATGGGGGCTTCTAGATGCAAACTATTATAACCAGAGAGTACAACAAGGCTATCTAAACAAGCAGCCAAGACTCCCATATCTTCTAACACTGTTGCAGTTTCCTCTCCTTATCTTACAGTGATGATCACATACATAGTTGCTTAAGACCATCTGATAAAGGATGTAAAAACCCAAGCCTAGGTGTTGGGGTGTTGATTTGGTATGTGGGTCTATAAGAAGAAATCCTTTTATTACACACAACTTTATATAGTGTGTCCTTTGGGTGGTAACAGAAGTGGCCAAAGTAATAATGTACACTGTGATAATTAATCTTCATATATTAACCTCATTTTATTCAGAAATTCCTAGCAGATTAATAAAGTATATTCTTGAGTGTGTCTAGGTGGGTCATAAAGGTGTGACCTATACATGACCCCTCCCTGTTCCTCTCTTGCACTGTTCTGTTCTGCTTTCTGGCTGCCATAAGCTGAATGGCTTCATTTAACCCTACCTATCTGCCATGATGTTCCCGATGTAAAGCCAGCTGACCATGAGCTTCATGCGCCTCCAAACTGTAAGGTAAATTCAACCTCTTCTCTTTTATTTTATTCGTTTTTTTAATTTTTATTTTTTGGTGGAACTGGGGATTGGATGCAGGCCCTTGTACTTGCCAGGCAAGTGCTTATTCTACTGAGCTATCTCCCCAGCCAACCTCTCCTCTTTTAATTTTGAGTGTTAAGTACTGTGTCCAATGTGGGAAAGCTGACCAACACATATACCACTCTAGACAGCTGCAAATGGCATGGATGAATAACTATTGGCCTGAAGGAGAATGATTAGAATCCTGGAGACAATAACACTGGGGACTGGAAAGTGAATAGATCTATGCACAAGGGCACTAAGTGTGAAAGTATTTGCACCATATTCTAGTGTCCCCAAACATTTACCAGAGAAGGAGGAGGAAGAGGAGAACAGGAAGAAGAAGAGGGAGGAGGAGGAGGAAGAGGAGGAGGAAGAGGAAGAGGAGGAGGAGGAGGAGGAGGAGAAATAATCAAATAAATGGAATACTTAGCCAGTTGATGTTAGCCTGCTTCTGTCACTGGATACTCCAGGCACAGTTGGTTCATGAAGAGATATCTATGGATACACAGATAGACGTGATTCATAAACTTCAGTATAATTTCCCACTCATTAAGACTAATGACGCCATTAATCCAACCTGACAGCTACAGGTAAAAACAAACTCTGACATCTGACTCAGGGGAAAAACAATTGGTTATGAGCCCCATTCCACTTGTGATTTATCTTGGTTGAAATCAACGTATACTTCAGGTATGAATATCACTTTCCTGCCTGGAGGGCTTAATCCAGCCTGAATGTCCGATGGCTTACTGAGTGTTTGACCCATAGACATGGAATACTACCTAATAGACCAAGGTCTGAATTTGCACCAAAGGTAGTGTGACAGTGGCAGTGGGGCTCATCCAGAAGCTGAGAGCAAAGAAAGAAAACAACTTTTTGAAAGTATAGTTGAAATTCTAATCTGGGGATGACACTTTACAAGAATGAGGATTTTGTGTCATGTTCACTGACTATCCTGTGGTGTGGTGTTCCTAATCTATACATGTGGGTCTAGGAACAATGGTGTGGCCCCACATACCATAATCTAGTGCCTTATGGAAAGTATGTATTTCCACTCTCCATAATTCTAGATGCTGTGATCTAGAGATTCTGATTCCCTGAGGGAAGTGTTTCTATAAGAGGGGATAGGGAGAAAACCATTACATTTAGATTATCACTGTTGTCTGGTCATCATAGATTCCTATCACCTAGAAACAGTCAAAGAAAGCAGTCAGCAGTGACAGGGCTGTTGGTTCCTGAGTTGTCTTTTGGGATTCCCCTATCCAATGGTTTTATTTGATGAATAAGCTAAGCAGTTGTGTCTTAGAAGTGCAGAATTACTAGGCTTCTAGAGTTAAGGATATGTTTGCTCTCTCTCTCTCTCTCTCTCTCTCACACACACACACACACACACACACACATTTACATGCATGAACATACACACACACATCAAAGACCTAAGTCTTCAGTCATGCTAGCTGAGTTTGAGAGGGATCTAAACTGGGGAATAAATAAGATGATGGATATAAGAAATTAATTAATTAAAAATAAGATGATGGATATCACTTGCAGCCCTATGACTGACCATAGTGAACAGAGCTATCTGTCTTATTAACTTTCATATGGTATGTTTCCACCAAAAAGAAAAGGAATTGTTCCCAGATTAAATAAACTTAGTAGAGAAAGTGAATGTCTCTGAGCAATGCAAAGTGTCCTGTAGCAGGTGCTATGGCATGCCACCCAATTCCCCATATCTGCTTGAATATAGGCCCTCATTTCTCTGGAGGTGCTGATACTATTTGCTAAGAGCCCACAGATGATATCTGTCCTTGGATGAAAGGAACGACATCTCAGTTGCACCCTCCTTTGGGGTAACTCACATTCAATGGTCTAACAGCCAATGCATTCTTTATCCTTAATAGAGATCTCCTGAACCTGGCCTTTACCAGCTGCATTTCTATTAGTACTCTGATCTTCTGAGCTCTGACCAGAATTTCCCATCAAGAACAGCTTAAAGCCTTTCAGGACCTCTTCTTACAGTGACATCTCACAGACTTTTCAAACTTTTCCCACAAGCCACTTCTAAAGGCTTCTTAACAGTGTGGTCAGATATAGTCACAGTAATGGCCCCACTCCTAGTGCCAAAATATGTCTTAGTTACTTTTCCCATTGATGAGACAAAATATGCAACATCCCAAGTTAAAGGAGGAAATGATTGTTTGGCTCACAACTTTCGGAGGTTTCATCCCTAGTCAGCTGGCTCCAAGGCAGGGTGGCATGGGAGAGTGGTGTCACAGAGGAGAAGCAGTTCCTGGCAAAGCAGAGCAGGCAGAAAGCATCAAAACAGCAATGTAGCAAAGCATTTTCTTCCTGTCCTTTTATATCCCATCCAAGTACTTGCCTCTTTGGTGATGTCACCCACACACAGGTTTCAGCACCCTTAATCTCAGCATCACACTCTTAATCCCAGAGTCATGTCCCTAATCCCAGTATTACACAATGTAATCCAGTCACCTTTGGAACTCACAACCTATGACTGCACGAGGCTTTTGGGGGACATCTTGATATAAGCCATAACAACACATCTACACATGTGCTGGGAGCCATGGAAGCTAGGAAATTGGTCAGATGGGTGCAAGCAGGACTAGGCCTCAGTGCCTAAAGCAGACAAGCTACCTCAGTCCTGCAAGAAGCATCCTGACTGGTTAATGTCAGCTATTAGTCCCTAGGCAACCTATGTCACATGCTATTAACTTTGCGATGGTACAAATAAATGTCCATATTGTCGCTCCTGGAATCGTCTTGCCAATCAGGCAGACGAGTCACCACCTAACCCAGATTTTGTCTTCTTGTCTGTCTTTTCATCATTCCTGCTGCTATTTCTCCCTGGTTAGAAGGGATCACACTGGGACCCAGGGATCCTTGCACACATGCAAAATTTTTATCATGTGTATTGATTGTTCTATTTTTCTTTTCAAACTTAATATATTGTGAATCTTATACCATTCTTCTATTATATCTTATACAACTATAT
>NW_004524678.1:957565-961274 GCF_000260255.1 Octodon degus
ACACATACACACACACATATATATATATATATATATATATAGTTGTGCCCTGATTTCTAACATGTCTAGTATTGCTTGTAATTTGTTGACTAAAATGATTTACAACAGAGCCTGCCAAATAGCTCAGTGGATTTAAGCACCTGCAAGCAGGCGCAGGGCCCAAGGGTTTGATCCCCAGGCTTGCTGTGCTGGCGCTGGCCCTGCCCCCAGGACCCGCTGAGATGTCAATTGAGACTGGGCGTGGCGGCATGAGCCTGTAACCCAGCTCATGGGAGGCTGTAAACAGGCAGATCACTAGAGTCCAGTCTAGTTGTGAGACCCTGAACACCCTGTAGAACCTTGCCTAAAATACAGAAAAAATAATAATTTACCACAGATTTGTCTATTTTAATTGTTAATAGATGATGTAAGTCCACTTAAGAGGTTTGTTTTATTTAGAAGATTTTAGGGGCCGGGGAGATGGCTCAGTAGGATAAGCGCTTGACTGGCAAACGCAAGGATCTGAGTTCAATCCCTGGTTCTACCAAAGGAAAAAAAAAAAAGATTTTATTCCCAATATTTTATCCAGCATGAGTGAATACAAAGGTATCTTCTCATTTTTAAATTGCTTCAATCAGAAGAGAATAGTCAGAGGGAGGCTTACCTTTTAGCTGTGTACGTTAACTCCTAGTCCTCACTGAGATACCGTTTACCTCTCTATTTAAATCATTGCTAAATTTAAAAGAACGCATGGACTACAGTCGTCTACTCTTCCCCTAAAGTGACAACTGTGGGACATGAAAGAAGCAGAGGACAGCGCGGCCAGAGGCACGGCCTTCACTCCGCTTAGTGACCTTCTGGAGGAGCAGAAGCAGTGGGCTTGGCGGCTGTCTCCAGGCCTTGGGAGGACAGCTGAGTGCTCATCAAGACGTGCCGACTGTTTACAGAGCGCCTCTTTGGGTGAGTATCTGTTTTAAATAAGTGAATTTAAAGAGGCCTGTAACTCACTTAAATTACACCAAGATGGGAGACTGGAGACAGGATATAACTTCCAGTTGA
Source organism: Octodon degus (assembly GCF_000260255.1). NCBI lineage: Eukaryota > Metazoa > Chordata > Mammalia > Rodentia > Octodontidae > Octodon > Octodon degus. The sequence continues at coordinate 958,604 of NW_004524678.1, forward strand.
AATTCCTTGATCTTCGGGTTAGTCTTAATTTTATAGATAACAAAAGCCATCACTGGAAGGACTTTAACCACTTGGGTTCAGATGGTATTCAGATGGGACGTGGGCTGCAGGCTTTCTCCAAACTCACTGGTTCAGATCCATTTTTCCCCTTAGTGTAGACATGACATTTGTTGGGTCAGTGAGCACAAATAGTTTATGATTTGAAAAATCTCTCAAGCAACTCTGGCCAGAAGTAAAGCAGGGATACGGGAAACCAGGTCTTCAGCACCTGACCTCAGTGGTGCTACCTGGGGAACTTCAGGAAAGCAGCCAGACCCTTTCCTTCCTGACTCTGGGCTCCAGATTTGGCCTTGCGCACTGGGTTTGAAACTTCGATGAAATACACACTTGGCAGAGACCCAGGGAGGATCCTGTGTCACTCGGAGCTAAATAGTGAACTTTATTATAGAAGACAACTATTACATGGGGCTCAGTATATAGAGAGGATGACAGGCTATGCAACAAGGGGCAAGGGCCCAGCCTGAGGTCGGCTGCATGCTCTACGAGGCTAGGAAGGAGAGGGTGAGGTGGATGTGGAAGACGGAGGAGAACCAATGTCTACACCTCTACCTGCCACTGCCCAGGTGTGTGATCTTCAACAAATCATGTGACTGTTCTAGGACTTCAATGTTCAAATGTTGAGTGAAGAAGTCAGACAAGAACATCTTCAAGATCACTTTAAACTACGAAACTCTATAATTTCATTTCTAAGAATATATTTGAAGTATATTTAATTTTTTTTCTTTGAGATTTCAGGCATCTTTCATAATCCAATTGTGGACTGGTGCTTTTTTTTTTTTCCTGTCTTAAATTTTAATGATTCACCTTTCATTATTATTTTATTATTATTACAGGGGAGTAAGCCAAGGGTCTTTGCACTGGAGTCCATCTGAAGTTCACCCCCTTCCTCCTTTTTTTGAGACAGAATCTCCCTAAGTTGTTAAGTCTCCCAGGCTGGCTGGAACTTCTGATCATCTTGCCTCAGGACTGCAGGTGAGTGGCACCAGGCCTGTCTCCAGCCCAGTCTTAAATTGCTGCCATATCTCTGTCCTCTTCCCCCTTCATTCTCAGCCCATTAGAACATTGCTTTCTTCCCTACTGCACTGAAAGCCCTCAGTATCACGCTTATCTCTTTCAACTATTGTTTTACTGCTTGACTGATCTGAACTACTGAACTATATAAGCCACAAGCCAGTTGTCTCCTTGGTAAATTTTCTGACTCCTCCTGCTCAGAACCTCAAAGAATGGTAGGGTTACGAGGTGCCTTTGTGCCTTCATGTTCTGCCTTGTACTGAAAATCAAGGTCAACAGAGGTTCTGCTTTTCCCTTCCATGGGTGGTTTCTATCTGCACCCACTTCTTTATTCCTTTCATTTTTTAGCAGGCTCCTTGAAAGGATTGTCCCTACCCCACGGTTTCCAATTTACCCCTTCTCTTCTTTTTGAAGCCACTCAATGACTTTCCCATAGTGAAATCCAACAGTTGTCAGTCCTGATCATAGTTGATGCACTATAGCATGTGATACTAGTAACTACTCTTTGATTTCCTTGAAATATTGGTAATTTTTGCTCCCCCCACCCCCAGTTGGGGTCTCAGACTCCTTTGTTTCTCATCTTTCCGTTTCTTCTCCCTTTTCATTTTGCTATTTCTTGCCTCTTCAGCATAACAAACTTCTCAAGGACACAGTCCTCAGACCTCTTCTCTTCTGTATGGGCCATTTCTCAGATGATCATCCAGCTTCCTGACCTGAATGACTGCCAAGGCATTATGCCCACCCAGAAATGCCCCCTTCCCGAGACTGCCTGAGCTGAATAGGTATCTGACAGCTTTCTCAAACTGCATGTCTACGACTGTGATCCTGACTCCCCCTCCACCCCTCAATGTGGGCTTCTCCAATAGCCACTACATCAGAGTTCAGACAGTTCCACCCCTTCAGTTGCTCAGGTTAAAACTCTTAGAGACAGACACAAATGAGAACTTTGGCTCACATCCCATTCATTGGTGCTTTTGCTTTCAAAATGTATCAAAATGCATCCAGCATCCAACCTCCTCTTTCTACCTCTGCTGCTATTTTCATGGTCGCCTTACTTTTGTTCTTAACACCAGTAATAATTGCAACACAGCAGGTAGAAAGATGTTTAAAACTTAAAAGTCAGATTCTGTGGATCCTTTGCTCACAGCCCTTCAGTGTTTTTCAGGGTTTGTTTGTTTTTAATCTGACTCAATAAAACCCAAAGTTCTTACAATGGTCTACAAATGCTCTGAATATTTTGTTACCTTCCCCACCTCTAATACTTTTCTCACTGCATTGTCTACCACACTTTCCTCCATTCCATCTATGCTGGCCTTGAAGGTACCACACTTTCCTCCATTCCATCTATGCTGGCCTTGAAGGTACCTTACACACGCAGCACCGTTGGCTGGGCATGTTCTTCTGACAGACACCGACATGGCTTACCACTTTACACACAAAGCAGCCACCCTCCCCCTACTCTGGTCCTTTTTATCCCATTCAATCATTCTCCATAACATTGATCGCCATGTGATATAATGTCTACTTTAACATTCTTCTACTGTCTCTTATCCAACCAGAGCAGTCACTTTACAAGGGCATGACCTTGTGTGGTTCTACT
>NW_004524678.1:961915-996033 GCF_000260255.1 Octodon degus
TCTTCTTCTTCTTCTTCTTCTTCTTCTTCTTCTTCTTCTTCTTCTTCTTCTTCTTCTTCTTCTTCTTCTTCCTTTCTTCTCATTCTTCTTCTTCTTTCTTCTCATTCTTCTTCTTTTTTGCAGAACCAATGATTGAACTCAGGCCCTTGTGCTTGCCAGGCAAGCACTTATTCTACTGAGCTATCCCAGCCCCTCCAGTTCTTATTTGATGAACAAATATAAGAATACATGAAGATGTGTAGGCTGGTTAATGGATTTGGAAAAGATGGGTTAGTAAAGTGGTGAGAGAGGTCTAGGTGTCAGCCTAGCTGGGAGCCATGTCACCCAGGCAGGAAGGAAAAGAGCACAGCTTTGCTAGGTTGTAAACCATGCAGAAGCATAGGAGGGCAAACCCTCATGTTGCTGGTCTGTTGTGGGAAGGCAAAGATGTGCAGGGCTTGTGCCACATGGTTTAGGAGACTTTTCCTCTCCAGTTAGGTGCTTTGCTTCCCTTTTGGCTGTGTCCTTAAGTGCAGTCATAATCCAGTAAGACACATTGCTTTATTGTGAAGTTTCTCCATTATCATGTAAGTGTGTTGTGTTTACACATTCCAAATAGCATGCCAGATACCAGAAAGTTGGAATCTCAGTTGCCATTTCAGTTGAAATCAGTGAACCATGCAACACGAGACTCCCTTTCTAACAGTGGCCCAAGGAAAACGGGTTGAAGGAGATATAGACACTAGATAGCACATTCCATTTGTAAAGCTGGAGCTCCAACTCAAATTAGTTTAAATTAATAGGCAAAAAAAGTTTTCCTAGCTCAAATAACTTGGAAATTTAAAGGATGTTTTAGTGCAACTGGATCAAGGGACTGAGATGAAATAATTCCTTTGTATGTGTCACTTGGGTTCTTTTTTCCTAGGTTGGCTTTATTCTAAAACAGATTTGCCTGTCAAAAATAGCTTCAGACAGTTGCAAGCTTATGTGGCCCCCAGCGCTATCACAGTTCCATGAAGGCGGCACAGGAAAGGCTTTAAAAGGAGGCAAAGCAGGGTAAATAAAAAAGTAATGCTGCCACTCTTCTCTAAATGGCCATTTGTGAGATTGATTTATTCAAAATTTTAAATGTGTTTTTGTTTCCTTGAAGTCAGTGACATAGATTTGTCTTTTCAAATTCAGCTGGCTTTTATTACCATATTTCTTAGAACCCCATAATGTTTTATTTCCTCTGCAATGCTTTCATAATGTTATTGTTCCTAATAGAATTGATGAGGCTTTGGAAACTTTAGACCAAACACAACTGAAATGCTGGTTAGCCCCTTTGTGGGGCTGTCATGACTTGAGAATTATGCAGGCTAAGATCTGATGCAAGCAGTGTGGTCCTTTCCACTGAAGGAGGCCTCACACCATCCGCGGGCCAAAGGCAAAACTTAGTTGGCTTCTACTGCAGGGTGCAGTGTAGCTGGAGATCCAATTCGTAACTTAGGGAATCAAAAGTTCTTCAGTACTGAGTGTGGGACTGGTCCGTGGGAGTCCTTCACCGTGCACTTGGGCCATCGCCCTCTGCTTGGTCCAGGGTTTGGTGTTGGAATCTTCATCTTGTCCTTAAATCAACGCGTCTTTGTCACCGAAGTCACTGTTCTGCTCATCCCTAGTGATCTCTAAAGTAGCCCTGATAGGAGATCAAGGAAAGAAAGTTGGTGATGATGTGAGAGAAAGCAGGGCTTACAGCTGCAAGCAGCAAGACTACTTCTGCTGATTTAAGTAGGAAAAAAAGTCTATAAGAAAAATATGAAGGCTCTCAGAGGACCATGAGGTAGATGAGCTCCAGGTATAGGAAATGGTCAGGGACGTATACTGCCACCAAAATAGGTCGAAGTCCTACTCTTCGATGTTCACGAAAGTGATCTTCCTCAGAAAATGGGTCTTTCCAGTTCTTTGCAAGTATAACCAAGTTGTGCTTTAGTGTTACCGGATAAGGATGTTTCCCTAATCCATTTACTATGGGAAGAGGAGAGTCTGTACACAGGGATGCAAGGAGGCACGGCGTGTGCTGTGGTGCTGCCACCTATCTAGGGAAGCGAGGGACTGCCAAAGGCCCCCCAAGAAGAAGAGTCAAAAAGGAGTCTTTCCAAGAGCCGGAGGAAGAGAATAGAACGTGTGCCTGCCAGAACCTTAATTTCAGACTTCTAGAACTGCAAACAAAACCATTTCAATTGTCTTAAGATGCTCAGTTTTGGGGCCTTTTTGATGGCTGTCCTCTGAAACTAGCTGAAACTGCGGACAGTAGGCCACAGCCACAACGCTGCCCAGTGACCCGCTGTACAGGATGCCACAGCTGCTTCGGACTGTTGCTGCTGCTGTCACGGCCATCAGGGTAGAATCTCCGTTCCTCTCGTTTCTTGGTATCCAAGTTCTAGGCAGGAGGTCTGTCTGCCTGGCTAAAGTCAAGGGCACGCATCTGACCTGGCCTGTGCAGCTGGACAAGTGCACGGAGAAAGCAAGCATCTGGCCTTCAGGAAGCCCCACAGGGCTGGTTCCCAGAGGTGAAAAGTGAGCTTCTGCTCCTGGGCAAGGCAAGGAGTCACCATGACACATGTAGGCAAGCGAGCAGTGATTTTTAAAATGAGACAAGCTGCAAATGATAATGCTGGAGTTTGCAAATGACTTGCTCTTTGACATAAACCAGAAGAACTGCAAGTTTATTTTTTACTATCCTTCTAGGTTGCTGCTAGAAGGCTGGGAATTGAGTGCGTTCTTGTTAGGTAGAAAACGAGAATGAAACAACTTCCTAGGCAGCTCCACAAAAATAGGGCAAGTCCTCAGCCGATTAAAGTGCCTGCAAGCAGGCGCAGAGGCCAGGAGTTTGATCCCTGGGCCTGCTATGCAGGCCCCACCCCCAGAGCACGCTGAGTTGGAGATTGAGACTGGGCGTGGTGGTGTGAGCCTGTCATCCCAGCACTTGGGAGGCCGTAAACAGGAGGATCAGTCCGAGTCCGATCTACGCAGCGAGACCCTGCACACCCTGTACAACCTGTCCTAAATACAAAAAAAGAAAGAAAAATCAGGGAAATAGAAGTCAATGCACAGGCTGTGCCCTCCCAGGGCCAGGCAGACACTGGAGAGGGCCAGGGAGAGGGCCAGGGAGAGGGCCAGGGGTGTGGCACGGCACAGCAAGGGTGCCGGCTCTGCCGTACCTACAGGGCACTGGGCCTTGGCTCTGCCATGTACTAACTGGGGACTTGGTCATGGTTTGTTTAGTTTTTTTTTTTAACTTCTGAAGCCTTAGCTTCCCTGACTAAGTGAGGATAATAGTACCAACACTGCAGAATTATTGTGAAAATTAAATGAGTTAAGTCAAATAAAGCACTTTAACAGGGCCTGATCTGTAATGAGCACTCCATAATTGTGAGCTGTGTTTCTTATTAAGTTCTGAGCTTTGGAGAAGTTACATTTGTCTCGTTGGAAGTAGCAGTTCTGAGCACGAAATTCACCGAAAACCAAAAACTCTATTCAAAGAACAAATGCCTAGTAGTTTGCTTTAATCATGTGCGATGGCTTGGCTGTGGTTCAAGTGTGTCTGCCGAGGGTGCATGCGCTGGCGGCTTTGTCCTCAGTGTAGCAGTGGATGAGCCGAGCAGACCTAAAGAGAGGTGGTCTGGTGGAAGAGCCTCAGGTCGGGGAGATGTGGCCTGGGGTTCGCAGAGCTGCTTGGTGACGCCAGTCAGCCCAGCGTGTGGTGTTCTGGCTTCTCATCTCACTATTTGATCTCTTTCTCCCACGTCTCTTTCTTGCCACCGTGATGTCATCAACTACAATGTGATGCAGCCAGATGGGCCCTCACAGGAATCAGAGCTGTGCTGTCCAGACGTACAGCTCCCGAACTGTGAGCTAAACACACCTCTTCTCTCGGTCTGTAAGTGAACTGAAAGCAAACTAATACATCATCTAGATGTTACAGACGGCACAGCTGAGTGTTTTGCTCCTCAGAGATAAATCTAGAAATAGATCTTCTTAGGACTTCAGGATTGGGGTGATAGTGAATGTTTTCCACCCATTAGCTGCTGGATAAATATTTTCTGAGTGTGCTTGGCAAGTGGGGTGAGGTGCTTACAAATGCCTCCTGCTGCATCCCATACTGCCTGGCACATCCCCGTGACTTTTTGAGAGTCACATATGTATAGCTAATCTGTTGGAACTTACTACAAGGCCAATCTTAACCCAGAGAAGCTAATCCAAGAGGTGACCATTGTCCACCACAGGTGGCTTTGTGTAAGTGCAGAGTCTTACTGGGGTACACTGGAGGGGCCAGGAATGCTTGAACCAATCAAATCCATTTCTTCGGAATACACATTTGAGCGCTTGAGCTTGCAGAGAGTGAGTGGTGGATGTCAGGGCCAGAAGTATGGAGTACACAGGGCAAAGCCAACAGTCAGCTGAATCCATAAGTGAAGATTTGAAATAGAGAATTAGTGTGATTGCTCTTTGTTGGCACACAGGACAGAGATAAAGATGCTAAGTTTTAAACCGGAATGGGCCAGAGAGATGGCTCAGTAGAATAAGCACTTGCCTGGCAAGTGCAAGGGCCTGAGTTCAATCCCCGGTTAGCTCAGCAGATTAAAGAGATTAAAGCGTCTGCAAGCAGGCACGCATGGGCTAGGGGTTCAATCCCCTGGCCTGCCGCTATGGCCCCTCCCCCAGGGTGTGCTGAGACAGCAATTGAGACTGGGTGTGGTGGCACATGCCTGCCTGTAATCCCAGCTCTTGGGAGGCTGTAAGTAGGCAGATCACTATGAGTCTGATCTAGTAGTGAGACCCTGAACACCCTGTAGACCCTTCCCTACAAAACAAGACAACAATAACAACAAAAAGTCTCATGTGTTCAGAAGTGGAGGCTTTGTGGGTAATTGGACTGAGAGGCATTATACTCATCAGCTGATTAATCCATGGGTGAAGGGCCGGGTAGATAGCTTAGTGTCCTAAGTGCCTGCCTGGCAAGTCTTGAGTTCGATCCCTGGTTCCGTGGGGGAAAAAAAAAGAAAACAAGCTCTTCCATGGCTGAGTCTAAGGCCGAGTGTGCTATTACAAAGCGGGGCCTGCTTGGGGGACACAGGTCCCTGGGGCAGCATTGGGAGGTGCACCTCCCTTTGCCATTGCTTCTCTCTCTCCGATGCCTGCTACCCCGAGCTGGGCAGCTGACTGTGTGTGGAGTGAGCCCCAAAACTGTGAGCTAAAATAGCCCTCTCCTCCTTTCAGGTGCGCATGTTGGGTATTTTGTGCCAGGGACACGAAAGGGACTAAAACAGTATGCACAGCAGCAAGCCACCTGCTGGTGCAGTGCATGGTAATCTCACTTAATCTACAGCATCATTTTGTGATGTAGTTGACATTATTATTGCCACTTTACACACAAGAACATCAAAGTTTAGAGATGTGAGGAACACATTGGTGGTCCTGAGGTTAGGAGAAACTGAGGCAGCGCTTGTGCCCACTCCAGCCCAGAAGCAGAGGCGTAGCAGCTGCACCTGTGCCAGGACCACTGGCACCTGCGGTGCAGCCTCCCCAGGCCACCACAACTGCGTCTCAAGCCATCCTCTGGGCCTGTTCTGCTTGGAGGTCCATTGTGACCTCACTGGCACTGGCGGTGTATTATGTTGTGGTAATAAATGCTCATGAAAAAAGGAAACACGAGTGGCTCGTACTCCCTTCAGCCTTACTGTCTGTAGTGGGCGCAGGGGCAGCTAATTCAGCATCACCTCGGTCTCCTTTAGAAATGCAACATTGTGGGTCCCTTCGCAGGCCTCTCAAATGAGAGTTCTTTTTTTAAAAAATACAATAAAAATGATTTACTATAAAAGCCCAGGTCAAAGGCAAAAGGATGGAAAAGCATTCTATCTTTTAACAAAAACTTAACAAAACTGATGTGCTTGTTAAAGTTTCAGATGTGCTTCTCTAAAACACCGATTGTCAAACCTGGCTGCACACTGGGAGTTTAAAAAACTGTACTTACCCAGATGGATTCCCACCCTCAAGGCCCTTTTTTTTTTTTTTTTTGTATTTAGTACAGGGACTACAGGGTCTCACTTGGACTCATAGTGATTCTCCTGTTTTTAGCCTCCCAAGAGCTAGGATTACAGGCATGCACCACCATGCCCAGTCTCAATCGCTGTCTCAGCACGCCCCATGGGTGGGGCTGGCACAGCACCCCAGGAGTTGAACTCCAGCTGCTGCCCTCTGCCTAAGTGGGTGCTTTAGTCCACTGAGCTGTCTGGCCAGCCCTAAAATTCTTTTCTTTTTTCTTGGCTGCCTCAGCCTATCTTAAGGGCAGGTCTGGTGTGGCCTGTGGTGCTGGGGATTGAACCTCAGTCTCCTGCGCCTGGCTGAGTTTTCCCATCAGGAGCTTTAGACAACTGAGCTATCCTGCCAGCCACCCCCACCCCCACCCCCAGTTTTATTTGTGTGGGCTGGGACCTAGACTTTTGCAATGCTCCAGGTGATGCTAGTGGACAGGCAATGGTTTGAACCACTATTGTGAAACCTTAACCTACGTATGAACAAGTGACAACCCAGTGACACTGATGAAAGATTGTAACATCATGAACATAGTGGCTGAATTGAATTCAGATTTGTTCTCAAAACTCCAATGATCAAAAACCCTTGAAACGAGGGCAAGATTTTTTTTTTAGGGCAAGATTAAGTCTACATTAAATGTGATGGAATTAAAATCACTGTGGATGACCTGTTCTAGCCCTTCCCCTTTCTGTGCCAGTGAGCTTACTTGCACCTGTATTTCCCCTCGCCTGTCCTTAGAGGAGGGCTCTTTGTGTTTCCGTGATACAGATTTATGAGGAAACAGAGGCAAGGAGGAAGAGAGAAGGTAGTAGTGGTCATGATGGAACATGAAGTCTAGATGTGGGTTTGGAAAACAGACGTTGGTAAGTGTGGATTTAGGAGAATCAAGGCGAGAACGTTTTAAGAAGCCATGGTTAGAGTGGGAATGGCATGAATTAGAGTCACATGAAAAGAGATGGAGCCTGGGGTGATGGTGCACACCTGTAATCCCTGCTGTTAGGCTGAGGCAAGAGGACCGCAAGTTTCAGGTGACTTCGTGAGACCTTGTATTAACAGGAAATAAAAATGTTTGGTGATGCAGATCATCGGTCCCCGGATTTAACTGCCAGTACAAAAAATAAATAAAAAATAAAAACTGAAAAATGCAAGAAAAGCATTGAATTTTAATAAATTATTATGGTAATAATATACATGAATTGTGCCATTTTAACCTTTAAAAGCATACATTTCACCCACATTAAGTGCCTTTGCTGCGCTGTGTGCAACCATCATTTTCAGTCCTTTTCTGTCATCCCAAACTGAAATTTTATACCTTACTTAAGCAAAAACCCCTGCTTGCTTTCCTTCAGCCCTCGTAACCATCATTCTACTTTCTGTCCCCAGGGATTTGATTATTCTAGCTACTTCACAGAAGTGGACTCCTCCAATATTGCTCCTCTAGTGCTTTGCTTATTTCACTTCCGGAATGTGGCTTTTTTGGATGAGAACTGAATTTAGGAGCTGATTATCCTAAGCATCAGGCCAACTGAATGTAAAAATAGGCTCAGAAGCCCCCTGAAAAGCTGTTCTTATCTACTCCTCCCAGCCTCCTACCCTGGGCATAGGGGGTTTCTGCTTGAGGTGGTTGTATACGGCTCAGCTGCTTGAACTTTCAACTTCTTCCAAAACTAGCATACTATCTGAATAAAACTGATCCTTCTCCTTGGCTCACAGGAAGTTGGTTGGTTATTCATAACTGACCAAGGAGTTTGTATGGCAGTGACTAGCTCTTGTTTTTTGTAAGAGGCCTGCTTTAGGAGCAGAGGTGACCTCAAAAACATGTCAGGCATTTCCGAAGGGTGTGCTAATGAGTTTATCCCACAAATATTGAGGAGAAGGAGGCAAGAGGGACATAGCCATTGTCTCTCACAGGTTGGGACATTTATGATCAACCTTGAGAGCTTTCAGGAAATACTCAGAACAGTTATGTACTGGTTTTCTCACTTTGGGCAGGGTGTTCAGTGTGTCTGGTCTCAATTGATTTTTTATTTTGGAAGTGCAAATGGTAATGTTTGTCTAACAGGATTGTGAGAAAAGGTCTATCTACAATCTTCTGTGCGTCTACATAGCAGGACCTCAATACAGTTATCACTTATCTGTGCTAATTCTTTGCAATGATGATGTACCCTTTGCAGTCATCAACATATTTGGTAAGATTTCAAATTCATTGGCAAGCAAGGAAAGCCAAGATTTTGGCCCTAGCCTTCCAAGGTCAATTAAGACTCAGGACATATGAGAACTTGTACTGTAATGTCATGAAACTTGGTAGTGTCCCAAATTTTCTGATCAAGGAGATTATGGGGCCAAAGAGGAAAGTGATCGATGATGTAGAGTGTGCCTAAGGAGAGTCACATGGAGAGAAAACATTCTCTCAGGCTTTTACAGAGAGCACATTGGCCAAGCAATGGCCGTGACTCATCTACAGGGGTACACTGATAAAAGATCTACAATCTGAGGTACAGGATCTCAGGATAAATCCTGAGGGGATTTCACTGACCTTATCAGACCCAAAAGCTACAACTCTTGTTGCATAGGTCCTGCTTTACCTTGGTCTTAACCACCCAGCAGAAAAGTATAAAAATGAAGTATAAGAAGTAAAGCCATGCTGTTATGTTGAGCTGTAGGGGACTCAGGTCAACAACTTCTGACATTGCCAGTGAAGTGGAAGACCCAATACTATTATGGACTACTGAACTCTTTTAGAATATTTTGCTGAGTTTACACACCTATAATACTTAAATGATGGAACTTAACAAAAAAAGGGGATCCAGATGAATGTCCATTTTGTATCTGTGTATTCAAAGTGATTAGGATAGATATATAGTTACATTCTCTTAATGAATAGAGGGATTTGTTCTAATGGTGTTTGTAAATAGGATATCAAGTCCGCATCTTGTACAGCAATTAACCACTAGGAAGAATGCATGCAATGTGTTAATTATTGAAACTGTCCTACCAATTTGGTTTGAAACTGTCTTATTGCTATTTGTTTCTCAATAAAATTATGGAAAAAAATTCATTGGCAAATAAGTTTATAGGTGATAATATTATATGATAATATATATGATATTTACATATGTAAATATATACATATGATAATACATGATAATTACATATAATATTTCTATTTAGATTAGTAGCATTTGATTGTCTTAGTTTATCTTCACTAGAAACAGAGCGTGTGGTAGAGATTTGGCTGCTTTTCAAGAAAACCCTATAAAGTAATGAGACAAACAAGGCAGGGGAGGAGAAAGAGTCTAAAAAGCATGTGGTTGTGCATAAAGTCTAACTTTGTGTTTTGTTGCTGAGGATAGGGGCAGTGTTACAACTTCTGTTTAAACTCCCCCCCCCCCAGCCTCATGATACACTCATAGGTAAGGCTTTCTGAAGATGGATCTATGGTCTACGAGTAGGGATTCAAGGTGTGATAGCTAGACTAATTAATTCACTGATTGGTTTAACATAGTCCTAAGTGTGGTTAATAGAAAGTCCAACCATGATCACAGGTGGCATCAACTGTTATATTTGTGGCTTGGATGGAATAAAAGAGAAAGAAGAAAGGCACACTCCTCTCTATCCTTCGCTGCTGCCGCCTTCTGCTGCCCTGCCCTGCCCTGCCCTGCCATGAACTGTTTATCTTCTATAATACTTGTCTTTCATGCCACCCTGCCTTGTGCCCCCTGCTATGGACTAAAACCTCTACAAACTGTGAGCTGAAATAAACCCTTCCTCCTTTAACTTGCGGTTGCTGGGTCCTGTGCCTCAGCAACAAGAAAAGCAAAGAAGACAAGAGGGGCACCCAGGAAGGGGCAGCTCTATAGTCTAAATCCCAGCGCAAGTCTTCCAGGGAGAAGTTCAGGCTTTCTCTCTATCTGGGATCATTTTATGACTCTAAAACTTTTGTGGACATTCATGGAAATAACAAAAATAGCCAACTTCTTGGATATCTGTGTCCTCTAACTTTAAAACCTTGCTCAATACATTCTCTTTAACCATCTCTTAGTGATGATTCAATCAAAATTGCTCAGAATTAAAAACAAAATATTTCTTTGTTCATGAATTTCACTGTTATTTCCAGTGAAATATTTGTTACAAGTTCAGGGCTGTACTCGGCACTAAAATCATGGCAAAACAATTGTAATTGTTATTAGTGGATATATTTGAAGTATTTTAAAGAATGGGTATCATGTGGGCATCTTGTGCTATGACAACAATATGCAATGTATTAATTGTTGTAACTCTCCTACCAACCTGTTTTGAAGCTGTCACATTGCAATTTTTTCTCAATAAAATTAATAATAAAAAAGAATGGACAATTTGAAAGCAAAGTAGCAACCATCATGTTATACAGGCTTTTCTACAGTGTGAATGCCCTAAAACATGGTGTTTAAACTATTTGAAAAGAGATGGCACTAAGAATGTAGATATGCTTTTTGTATAGCTGAAACTTCAATGTGACCCTGTTTTTTTAAGCTCTTTCCAACTGGGCATGAAAATCAGGGAAGGTTTGTGATACTGAGATGGAGCCTTAGAAAATGGTAAATTGAAAATGTGTCCTTTGAAATCTGGAAACATGTGGCTTCTTAACATAAATCTGTATAACTCTTACTAATATCTGTTGAAGAACAAATGCTTTCATAATGATGTATTCCTTGAGGGAAATGCAAAAAAAAAAAAAAAAGACATTTCATATTTCAAGTCTGCAAGTGACTGCCTGTAAATTTCCACCAGCCATCTGATGTCCAGACCCATATTTGGAGGTAATAATTGAAGTGCTCCACAGAGACAAGTGTGCAATGTGTGTCTCTCATGGATGTTTGTTTATAAGCATCAGAAATGAGCTTGGGATGAGGGAGGGTTGATTGGGAGGATACAGGACAAGCTAACTCACCTCAATAGGAAAGGACAGAAACTGTGTCAGAGCTGCTCCCAGGTGTAGGAAACAAACACGATGGTCTTTCATTAGGATACTTCTCTTTGGCTGAAGCTGCTTCTGACATTTTTAAATCTCTGCATTTCCCTTAAGATCCAAATCTTAGGCATCTGTCCCATTGGCTTGAGCAGAGGAGGGCTAGACACCTTCATTCATTTATTCAGTTCATTCAATAATTATGTCTATTATTATTATTATTATTATTATTATTATTATTATTTTGGCAGGACCAGGGATTGAACTCAGGCCCTTGCACTTGCCAGGGAAGGGCTTATTCCACTGAGCCATCTCCCAGGCCCCCTAATTATATCCATTGATCTCTACTACTTCACATAAAGAAAAATCCTTCTCAACTTTTGGGGGCCTGCTGGTTAGCTCAGTTGTTTAAGTGCCTGCTCATGCAAATGCAGTCAGGTGCAGGCTACCAAGGTTCAAACCCCATGTCCACCTACCTTACCAGACCCGCCCTAGAGGCAGGATGAGCCAGTCCAAAAAAAAAAAAATCTTCTACTACTTCACATAAGTAACATGGTCACACACAGCCTGATGGACAGGCTCAGCAAAAGGCCGCCTATAGAAAAAGCCTTATTTTTTCCAGTATAAAATAAAAGTGCTCTTAAAAGAGTTGGGTGGTTGTTGGACACTCAGGATGGACAGGACGACTTGTCAGATGGTTCCCTGTGCATGCGCATACATCTCTGTATTATAGGCTTGTTGTTCTTTTACCTTTTTTTTTTTAAATATTGACTTCTGTCCTTGAACATTTTCTTTTCTCCAAATGTCTCAGGTAAGTGAGGTGGCGAACATTAAACACACACCTGTACACACACATGCGTGCAGAATGGAGCTGTTCACCTGGCACCACCAGCTGCCTATCCACACACTGACTCCCTCTTGCAGCACTTTTTCCTTTTCACTCTGCCAAGCTCAGCTTGAGATTCTGCTTTTCCCAATCCCTGTGCGCTCTTCCTAGTCATTATCAATTTTTGCCCAGGAATTCCCATGCACGTTTCTCTCGGGGTTCCATCTGTGCATTCAATTCCTACAGATTTTTCAATGTTATAAATTTAGCTCCCCCCCCCTTTTTTTTTGTATTTTAGGGAAGGGTCTATAGGGTGTTCTGGGTCTCACTACTAGATCGAACTTGTAGTGATCTGCCTGTTTACAGCCTCCCATTTGCTCCTGTCTGATGGGAATGCCAGCTGAGGAAATGCTGGGTTGTCATATGTCCCTTACAGGACATGTTTTGGTTCTTTGTATTGTGTTTTGTGTCTTCATACTTAATATTGACTCAAAATTATAGGTGTTTACATTTGGAAGCAAATATAGGGAAGTTATCTTAGTACAGCTGAACAAGAGCTAAAGTGGAAACGTGTGCTTGTTCTGTTATAAATCAGACTAGGAGTCTTCATTATTAAAGCATTACTCAGATTAACTTTATTTGTTCATTCATTCATTCATTCATTCATTCATTTTTATTACCAAATCATTAGGAGCCACCCACTTTGCTACACATGATCCTTTCCTTGAATGGAATTTGTTGACTTTAAAATGAACTTAGAGGCAAAAAGGAAAGAAAGAAAAGAAAAGAGATTTAGATGACGGTTCCAGCGAGAATCCTTCCAGCCTGGCCAGAAGGGATAGAAAGGAAAGCGTGCTGGTAGTTTTGAGAAGAGCCTTCCTTTTGATCTATATCCTTGAGACTGTCTAAAATTCCAGGTCCTGAAGCAAAACTTGAGGCCTGAGATCCCTTCTACTGTTAGAGAAACAACTTGACATACACCAGAGCTTCCCACCTCTTTGGTCTGGGCCAAAGAAAGGCTTTGTGGGCAGAAGCTTGGTGGCCAGAACGTTGCAGAAAGAGGAAGGCGTGCTTGTGTGCTAGCTACCACAGCAGCAACCCAACAACTGGTGTTGTGTCTGCTTCAATGAATTTCAACTCTCCCTATTGATCTTAATCTTTTTTTCCCATAATTTTATTGATAAACAAATAGCAATGAGACAGTTTCAAATCAAATTGGTAGGACAGTTTCAATAATTAACACATTGCATACATTCCTCCCAGTGGTTAATTGCTGTACAAAATGCTGACATGATAACCTATCTACAAACACCATTAGAACAAATCACTCTATTTATTTAGAACTATATATCTATCCTAACCATTTTGAATACACAGATACAAAATGGACATTCATCTGTATCCCCTTTTTTCGTTAAGTTCCGTTACTTGAATATTATAAGTGTGTTAACGCAGCAAAATAATCTAAAAGAGTCCAGTAGTCCATAATAGTATTGGGTCTTCCACTTGACTGGCAATGTCAGAAATTGTTGACCTGAGTCCTCTACAGCTCAACATAACAGCATGGCTTTACTTCTTATATTTCATTTTTATACTTTTCTGCTGGATGGTTAAGACCAAGGTAAAGCAGGACCTGTACAACAAGAGTTGTAGCTTTTGGGTCTGATAAGGTCAGTGAAATCCCCTCAGGATTTATCCTGAGATCCTGTACCTCAGATTGTCAGCGTCAGCCATGTGGATGAGTCACGGCCATTGCTTGGCCAATGTGCTCTCTGTGAAAGCCTGAGAGAATGTTTTCTCTCCATGTGACTCTCCTTAGGCACACTCTACATCATTGATCACTTTCCTCTTTGGCCCCATAATCTCCTTGATCAGAAAGTTTGGGACGCTACTGAGGTACATGACGTTACAGTATAAGTTCTCATATGTCCTGAGTCTTAATTGACCTTGGAAGGCTAGGGCCAAAATGTTGGCTTTCCTTGCAATGATCTTAATCTTCTTTAGAACACATCTACCTGTTTCCTGCCCAGCAGGATCAAGTCAGGGGTCTAGTATCATAAATATTATTTGCATTTTCTAGTATTGTCAAGTCTCTTATATCCTCACCACCCCTTTAATCTGTAACATTTTCATAGCCTTTAACTTTTATGACAATGACTTATATGAAGGATGCATGACCTCTCCTACCATCACCACTGTTTAGAATAAAAACGTGCTTCATATTAGATGTGTTTGCTATTCATCATGGTTGGATGGAATTTATACATTCTCGGCCAGAGAACTGTGCAGACAATGCTGCGTTTTTCTCAGGAGACTGTGTTTGCTCTTCAACGCTAATGTCAGTTTTGATGATTTCATTAAAGGGCTTCCAATTACATGACTGTTGTTCCTGCCACATTTGCAGAGACTACTTAAGATAATGCAGGTGCCCTGGCTCTTGTGCAGATTCCCTTTATATGTGGCATTCGTCGGTGGGTTTTGCCTGACCCAAGCTTTACTGTCATGATTGCAAGGTACAGTAATGATGTTCCAGAGTCAGAACTTCCCACACGTGGACCGGTCAGCTGGTCATTTCTGCAACCAAGGGTTCTCTTCCTACTTATTTATTATTTGCTATCTAATTTTAGTATGGACTGATGGATTCCTATCGTTCTTAATGGCTCATGACTCACTACTGTTCTTATTACTTTCAGTAATAATATAATAGTATTTTATATATACTAATATATAATCTATATATTATAAATTACAATGAACTAATATATATATTCTAATTTTTGTAAAGTACCAAGTAAATGCAGCATTGTGCAATTTAGCCACAACCAACCAAATTTTGTTTCATAGGCCCTTCTAATGTAGAAATTCTGGAGCTCTCACTGTGTATGTGTAGCACATGTGGGCACATTTATATATTCATAGATCATAGCAGTGATCCCCAAATATTTTGGCACCAGGGACCAGTTTTGTGGAAGATAGTTTTTCCATGGCCTAGCCGGGTTGGGAATGCCTTTGGATGATTTCAGTGCATTGCATTGTTATGCACTTCATTTCTATTATTAGTCCATTGTAATGTATAAAATAAATGATACAACTCACCATAATGCAGGATCGATAGTAGTTCCTTATTTCTTTTCCTGCTGCTTGAAGGTGCCATCTTGGAGACAGTGACATTTGAAGTGTGTAAGTCCAGTCAGTTCCATAACCTTGATTTGGCTGCTATCACTATAGAAATCTCTGTTTCATAAACATAGCGATTTGATATAGACGCAGACTATTCAGTGCTTTTGTGTTAATCCAAGGATGTTCTGCTTGCAGTTTAACCCAGAAAATATGGAGATTTGGAGTTGTTTCTAACATATATTCAAGGCCATTGTCCTTTGCAATCTCAAGCAGTTGATCGTCTTCTAGCACAAGATCAATTCACTTGTTTTTGCTTTTTTAAAAATGGGTCTCAGACCTATTTCTTGCCAATTCAGGGGTCTTTGTGGTTGGGAAGTAATGTTCAAACTCCTTCAAAAGCTGAGATAGATAATCAGAAGCAGGAGCAGGAGGAAGCGGAGGAGGAAAAGGAGGAAGAGGAGTATCGGTGAGATGAGGGAAAGAAAGCTAGGTCTCTTTCAAAATCTCTGCTGATGTTTGAAACATGTAAAAAAAAAATCCCGTTTTCCACTCATTGTCTCCATTATTCCAGTTTGGCTTCGAATGCATCCACTTTATCTGCTGACTTGAATACAGTTGCCATTCTCCCCTCGAGTGACAGATTGATTCACTGAGCCAGGTGAATGTGTCATACAAGAAAATTTTATGACTCACTCTGTGTCACTGATATGTGCTCCCAGTGATGACTGTTCCTTAAAAAACCCCTCTGGGCTAGCTTTCACAACTCAAAAGCTCTGGCAAGTGATCTCCCTTAGAAAAGGATCTCATTTCTTCATGCCAGAAAAGCCATGTGGCCCTATATTCATCTCCTCGCAGGGTTACATGGACAATCATGAGTCAAGGACATGTATGTTCATGTGGTTGATAATGTTAATCACTCCCTGAAAAATGTTTTTAAGTTTGGGTATCAAATTAACCAACTTTCCTCTACGAAGGACATAAAACATAGACTCATATTTAAAAACAACCTCTTGAACCTCAATAGTTAAGCCAGAAAGCTGACTAGTCATGGCAGATCTTCCCTCTGTGCATATACCAATACAAAATGACCAATTCAGTTTTCCCGATACTTAATAAGCTAAAACCTTGCATGTTCTCTGATGTAGGTTGGCAGCAAAAGTGCATGTGATATATCTTCATGCACAACTACCTAAAAAACATATCACACAAAAACAAGCTTTGTTGCCTTGTGGCTAGTATCAGTAGACTTGCCAGTCTGGATTGCATACCTTGGTGGCTCATTAATCTTCCCTAACAATTGTGCTTCAATATCTTCTGCTATTTTATCAGTTTGTTTAGTAACAGTGCTAGCCAAAAGAGGAACACATGCTACCTTTCTAACTGAAGTTTTTCCTAGAAATTCCTAATGAATGTCCTCAGAAACAGACAGGATCAGTGAGTCACCAATCATAAAGGGCATCTTAGCTTTAGCAACTTAGCGCCTAAGAACGTTGCTTTCAGTGCAGATGCATCTGATGAAGCTGTGGTCTTTTGTAAGTGCTTCTATTCTTTTCATTTACATTGTTTTTAAAAATTCCAAAGCCTTCCTGTTTAATGAAGGGTGGTTGGTTTTTGTGTGATGAAGCAGCTTTGAAGGTTTCATGGCTTTTTTGCATTGCCATTTGTCACACACTCTACAAAGCGGACTTGGAGAATGTAAGTCACCTGCTGCCATGAGCCTGTGATTTAAGTAGGACACTGGGTATTCTCTTTTCAATGCAGCTTTCTTTCTGTTGGTGGCCTTTGAGTCTTCTGCTCTGTCATCTTTTTCAATGAAGTTTTCCAAGAAGTTTATTTCTTGTTCAGTTTCAGCTGAGGTTTCCCTGCAGGCATGCCAAAACTGGGACTGACACAAGTGTACAATGCAGGAAGAGACATGGATAGAAGTAAATTAACTAATGGGTGGGTCAAGCACAGACTAAAATAAATTTGGAGTCTGAGTTAAATGTGCTACCAGATGCAGAGTCACAGTTGAGGTACCTCAATTCACTTGTCAATATAAAGCCTATCACTAGATTCAACTTAACAGTTCCTTGCCACTCACTGGCAAAATTTTGATCTGCGTCTGCAAGCCACTAGCATATTTCAGTCTCTGTGCAGTCACACCTCTCTGCTAATGTTAATCTGTATTTGCAGCCACTCCCAATGGCTCGCATCACCGCCTCAGCTCCACCTCAGATCATCGGGCGTTAGAGTTCCCTAAGGAGCGTGCAGCCCAGCTCCCTCACAGGCAAAGCTCATAATAGGGTCCAGGACTCTATGAGACCCTAATGCTGCTGCTGGGCTGACAGCGGGCGGAGCTCAGGGGGTGAAACAAGCAGTGGGGAAGGGCTGTACATGCAGAGGAAGCTTCGGTTGCTCCCCTGCTGTTCACCTCCTGCTGTGTGGCCTGGTTTTTACTATAGCACGGACAGATACTGTGGAGCCACCTGGACTATACTGCAGAGAAAAACTGATGATAGGGACTGCCTTGAGAGAAGGAGACTATGGGACAGAAGTCTGGGGAATAAAATCTTCACTTGAACAATATCTGAAAATTTTCAAAAAGGTAGATACAATACATAATTTCACAATAAGAAAAGTGTGTTTTCTTTCTGAGTCATAGCAACAAAGCTAGGACAGTTTGGAGCACATTTTGTTTTCCCGGTCCTAAACTCCATTTGGAAGTTTTCTAGGCAGCCATTCTGAATGACTTCAGTAGTGCTGTTTGGTGCTCAGTGCTTTGGGTCTCTTCCTGAAGGCAGGCTTCGGACACTAGGGTGGCAAGGCCTTGTGCCGCGTCCCGGGCACAGCGTGTTCTCCCAGGATCACGAGGTGTGGCTCCAGGAGAGGCCAACACGGCCCCAGCCCTAGCTCACTCTCTGCTGGCAAGCTAGCAGATGGGGTACCCTCAGCAAGGCTCTTAGGTGCGGGGCTCTTTCCAGCTTTTTCTCCATCCCTTGGCTGCACATGTTTAGAAGCAATGCAAAGAGCACAATGATGCTTTAAAATCTGAATAATTCCCGAGGTGCCTGCCATTGGGTAGCTCTCCTAGTCACGTGCTGGACAATTAAAACAGGTCTGCATGTATCCACACATAACAGGTCCTAAAACACCTTCTAAAATAAACCAATCCATTTCAGGCACTGGAGCTCATGCTGGCAAGAGATCATCTCCGTGAGTTCTGCAGTTTCAGGTGCTTGGACTTAGCGCCAGGTGCTTTGTAACACACAGCGTGAGGAAGCTGCTCACAGCAGCCTTCTACAGTTTCTCCTCCAGTAACTCTGCAGGCAGACTTCACTGAGCCCAGCAGTAGTCGCAGCCATATTATAAAACAAGGGCGAGCTGTTTATGATATTTGAGGGGCTCTCTCATTTGGAGCCTTGTGACCCTGTTGATCTATTCGATTCTCATTAACACGCTCGACAGTTAACCTTCCGGCCATGCGGAATGCTGTATCAGAGCTTTGCAGTATCCGTCTTGCCATGCAGACTGAGGTTTGCTGAGGCCGTTTTTATAATCACTGGTGGTGAAATCAGGAAGACGCGAGATGGGCGTGTATTGGAGTGCAGTTCGCCCAGCATTCGAGACCTTAAATTAGAGTGAGGAGCATAAACAGGCAAAGAGGTTTTTTTTTTCCCCCCCAACTAAATTGCAATTATATTTTAAATTACCTACAATTACCAGAAACCATCTCAAAGCTAGAAATTAACTTCTTAGGCACAAGTCCCAGCAGATCAGCTGTTAAATGGGCCATCTTGGGCATCTGCCACCCCCACGGCCACCCTCTAGCTTCAGCCACACACAACGGCGCACAACCTGGAGGGGCTCAGCAGCAGGGAGGAGCCCTAGGGTCATGGTTACATGATGTGTAGCAGCCTGCACAATTTCTACAGCTTCCCGAATTACACTTTCACGCAGTTCTTGACAGTTACCTGAAATACCCTGCTTTTTGAGATCAAGTGGCCATTTAGTCTTCAACTTTAATGGAACTATTTCCACGCAGTAGGTTTTGTCCTCTAGTATTTACAACACGGAATTGGATCTTGGAACCACTACAACTATTCCTGGTTGGTCACCGTGTGACCTTGGTAAAGACACTTAATTTGGGAGCTTTGGAGTTACTGGACAGAAGATGAACAGCCAGCAAGCACTGGGTATCCTCCTTCCAGGCAGAGGAATGCCCGCTCTGCGAGTTGGGCCCCTCTGTGTCTACACTGTCACCTCCCTTTCCATGACAGGATGGGTATTTTCAAGGTGACCCTTTCCTTACATTGCCACCATGGTTCTCACTCAATGAAGGCTTAAAGTCAACACAATAGGGTACCCCTGAAATGTTAAAATTTGAACTTTACATTTGGGAATGGATTGACTCACAGTATTTAAAACCTCATTTCTCCAGGAACACTTAAGGAGCCTGTCTTCCTTGGACCTAGCCTCTCACGTTGAATTTCCCCTCGAGTGGTCTCCTGAATTTTTCTGGAATGAAGAAACACCACTTTCTTCCTTGAAGCCCATCAGCATTTCCTCACTGCCAACAGCTGTGCTGCTTTCATTTTCTGCAACTTGTCTGCTTTACTCATGGTGCTACTGCAGAGAAAAAATGTTCTCCCCATGTTATTCTTTTCTTTTTTCAAAAGAGAATAAAAATAGTGGGAAAGGGACAGGGAGATCGCCCAGTAGAGTAAGTGCTTCCCTGGCAAGCACAAGGGCCTGAGTTCAATCCCTGGTACTGAAAAAAAAAAAAAAAAAGAAAGAAAAATATTAGAAGCAAGGAAGAATTTCATTAGACAATAGAATGGGAATTCAGCAATGGTTGTTATATTGCATAGTTGTTGTCTTCAAATTAGTTGTTTAGACTACCAGGCATAAGCATGCACAAGTGGGTAAAAAAGGGAAAAAATGCTATAAGGAATTTAAAAAGAGAAGAAAAGATGTGCTGCTGATTTCTGCTGCCCCACATTATTCTTATGTTCACTTGAGACACTGTGTTTCACCTTGTTGAGTTTTTCTAGCTTTCTCCTCCTATTTGTTCTCTATTTAGCTAAATCACATTGTTTAAGACTGTTTGGTTTTGACCACAGTCTCAAAAAGAAAGAAGAAAGAAAGAATAAGAAGGACTGGTAAGATAGCTCATCAGACTAAGCACCTGCTTAGGCAAGCACAGGGACCGGGGTTCGATCCCTGGCACCGCATGCCATGCTGGCCCTGCCCCCGCCGCGCTGAGCCAGTGACCAAGTCCGGGCATGGTGGCTCACGCCTGTAATCCCAGTGCTGGGGAGGCTGAAAACAGGAGGATCACTAGGGGTCCGAGCTGCATAGAGAGACTCTGTACCAAATACATAAATTATACATACATTTTTTTTTAAAAAAAAGAGTAAGTAAAAGGCCCAAAGAGCCCTTCTGGAAGTCCCTACATTGTGGAAAATACTCCTTTTCACCTTAATCCCATAGCGTTTAGCACTCTTAGTACATGTTTGCAGCCCATGAGATTTATGCTCCTCGCGAGGCAGTGGCCCGTGACACAAGGTGCAGACACACAGCACCCTCTCGCTCTCCCCTCATCCCCTCTCCTTTCCACCTTCCCCCTCTATTTCTCCATCCCATTCCCATTTGAGAAAAAGTTCTTTCCCCCTACTTCCTAGTACCTATCTTTTGTCTTGTTCTTTGTGTATACTATGGGTTTCTCTTGAAAAAGAAATCATATTTAAGCTTGGGTGTCTGATTTATTTTGCTTAACATTATGGTCTTAAGGCACATCTATATTCCTACAAAATGACTCACATTTATCCTTCTTTATGGCAGAGTAGCACTCCATGGGGGATAAATATTACATTTTCTTTTTTTTTTTTTATAGAAACAGGAGAAAGATTTTTCTAGGGCCAGCCAAATAGCTCAGTGAATTAAAGCACCTGCAAGCAGGGGCAGGGGCCTAAGGTTAGATTCCCGGGCCTGCCCGGGGGCACACTGAGATGGCAATTGAGACAATTGAGATTGGGCATGGTGGTTTACACCTGTAATCCCAGCACTTGGGAGGCTGTAAACAGGAGAATCACTATGAATCTGATCTAGTAGTGAGATCCTGAACACCTAGTAGCCCCTTCCCTAAAAATACAGAAAATTAAAAAAAAAATCTGATTATACTACTCCCTGTCATTTATTTCAGTGATTTGATTAAATAGAACTTCATTAAGCAAACTTTTATGGGTTTAGGTATAATATTAAAAGGCAGGTAAAGTCTAGGCTAGAATATCTGTCACCATATTGTATCCATAGGAAGACTTTTGACATAAAGAGAAAACCTGACGAAAAACAACCTCAGTTATCCCATAACAAACATTCCAGAGGTAAAGGATGGTGTGTAGTTGTTAAGCACTCAGAACTACCACAGTCAGTGTTTCCTCGACTCTGTTGGATCTTCTGTGGTGGATACAAGCTGATGGATATAGTGCTTGACACTAGGCAGAAAGGACGGAGACCAGAAGGATGGGGCCTAACATAACACTTCTTCTGTCAGGAAAGCAAGAGTTTTCCTGAAGACTCAGAAAAATGTCCACTTCTGCCTCATGGAGGGACCAAGTTGTCATGCGTTGCCAGCCCTAGTGACAGAACGGAAAGGAAGCAGTACTTGCTTTTTCTAGTGTCTCTAATGAAAGATGTGGAAGGAGGTGGACTTGAGAATGGGAGTTCGGTGACCAATGCCATCTGCTGTTGTGTCATGTAATTCTCTCAGATGTCCTCCGCCTTTACTAATCAATGTCTTGTTTTGGAACTCTTCTAAAGTAAAATCTGGCAAAAATATGAAATTGTGCGTTGTTTATAAATTTCACAAATTACCACAGCAATGTGATAGTGCTGTCTCCAACAGGCTGTTCCATGCCTGAGGCCGAAGCTTTTGCCTGTGGTGTCAGGAAAAGCTTTTGAATCCTGTTGTTTGGATAGATCTGAAAAAAGTGCAAACAGAAATGTCTGTCCTTGGTTTAACTTTTCCCTCTTGTTTATTCATGGGTGCTTCTAAGAGCTTTTGCAAGTAAATCTTCCAAATCTTAAACTAAGTGTGGTAGGCAAACTATCTCAGAGTTTATGGCTTGCACACTGATCAAGAAGAATAACAATCCATTAATTCTGATGAGGTAACCTCGTTAAAGGGGCTGTGTGGAATAAACAAGGGTGAATTCTAGCAAGTTCGAAGTCTCGAAGCTACTATTGTCTCTTTGTGGTGGTCTATCCTCAGACACTCCTCTGCTTTAGAAATACATGTGGTGGGGGTGTGCTATTGTATAGTTGCTCTGAAAGAGGAGCAGAGTAGAGCCTAAAATGTGAACTAGAAGGCCAGGCTTACTAGCCCTGTGACTGCGAGTCCCTTAAGCTCTCTGTGTCTCCAAATGGGGCGACAACAGCACTTAGGCAAAACATGTAAATATATAAGCACTGAGAAAACTTCCTATCACCATATAATTTACAAATCTTAGCTCTTGTCATTATATGACATTACATTAAGGTGACACGCACAAGTGGATACCTTGCTACTTTAACTGTTTCTTCTCTCCTGGTGTGCATGTCCTCTTGGACATTTCCCTGCCATGGAGGAAACACTCACAAATACTTGTTAATGCTTAAGTGTTTAAGAACACTGTACTTAGTCACCCATGTACACGCCATCATCTGGTATATATTATTCTCAGAACTTCAGAACAAGGAAAGGAAATTGGACCAGAGGTGAAGAAACTTGTTGATATCCTACAACTAATAAACTTACTGAGATTTGCTATTTTGGGATTCAAAGTCTGAACTGATTACCATGTGGCATCACTGAATTGTTATAAATCTTAAATTAGCATTTTATTACCATTCTGCATATAATTATTTCATGCTCTTCTGACATCTGTGTAACTCAGTTCATCTCTCTTTCTGATCACTGTTTTCAGAGACATTATTAAGGAAAGATCAGTCCCAAAGGCTCTGTAATGATCATGCTTCAAGGTATGGTTAGCACCCAAGATATTTTAGCTGCCATTGTGCTGTTATATGAATCACTTTCTCTGGCCCAGGTAAGATGGACTAAGAGTGGACAAGGACCCACCCTGGGCCAGTAGGAGTCTCATTTCAAGAATTTGAAATTTGGAGCCAGAGATAGTTCAACAGACACAGCATGTTATTGCAAGCAAAGTGATAGAAATTCAAGATCAGTGAAGTGGCCATTATACCACAAGGGTTGGAAAGTCATGGTGTGCTGAGCTGTGGGGAAAAAAATGGAGGAAGTAAGAAAAGCAAAGCAGAAGGAAGGTGAAAAGAGGGGTGAGCGCTGTTTGGAATACTGAAGACTTTTCAGTTTGGGCTCAGGTCATTTTGAAATTTCTTCCCTCACATGTCTGTGAGAAACCCCATATTCTTACAATAATTTATCCATATCTTGTTTAGTTTTTTTGTTAAACTAATTTAAATTGGATTTGTTTTTGTTTCTGGCAATCAGAACAGATATAGGGATGGAAACTGTGATTACTGGTTGAAACACGTACCTTAGATAATCCGGGAATTCCATCATCACATCCTCTCTTTCCTCTTCAAGGGTTGGAAATTCCATATCCAATGCCATAGGTATCACTTAGGTGCCCCACCCCAAGCCTGAGAAAGTTCCCACTTTGCCCACCACTAAATCTCTGTCAAATTTAAGAACACATAATATTGAGTCTTATCAGAAAGTGACCAAGATGTTGTGTGTGGGCCTGTGCATGCATGCATGCATGTAACACAACTGTGGTGCCCTTTACTCTGGAGAAAGACCTTTCTTTCTAGAGAATTTTAAACACCCCATCTCCCTGAATATGCTCAGCTTTTCCTATGTCAGGCATCAAAAATCACACTGTGACTCTCAGGCCATAGAGAAGTCCAGAAAGAGAATAGATCCATGCTGTCATCTCTGAATTGTGACTCTATGTGGTGTCTGTGGCCAGAAAGCCTCAGTGACCACATCTCCCAGCTCTCTGTTCCAGCAAAGGGGTGCACACATAGAGTTTCAACTGGGTATGACCCCAAGAACTTAGGTCACTCTAGGTATAGCCTGTTGCTTCAAGAGGCGTTTTTGGTAAGTAGGGAAAGACTTAGCATATTTTGAATTGTCCAACAGAATAGAACTAATGCATTTGTTGGAAGGAAACCAAGATAATTCAGTAAATATAACAAATTGCATAATATGTGTAATTAAAGAATAAGATCATATTGGCTCAGACAGAATGAGTGTTTTATGCTGTTTGTTACCTATAACCAAAACAGTTTTAGTGATGACAGTTTGGTTGGGGTAGATACTCTAGTTACAGACTGAATTCATCATTGTACAATACAAAAAACAGTACAGACTTTGTCATGGTTACTTTTCTCTCGTTGCTGAGACAAAATACCCAACACCCAAAATTAAGGAAGGAAAGGTTTATTTAGCTCACACCTTGTAGAAGTTTCAGTCCATACTTGCCTGGCTCTAAGGCAGAGTGGCACATAGCAGAGGGGAACAGTTCATGATGGTGGAAAACAGGGAAAGCAACAAGAACACAACGGGAGGCATGGGGGGAAAACCAAGACTATTTCTGTCCCTTGTATTGTGTCTAGGCTACCTGCCCCAGGGCGGGTGTAGCACTCACACCCATAATCCCTGCATTGGACCATGAGTGAATCAGAAACTCTAGAAGCCAGCCCCATGACCACAGGAGGCTTTGGGAAGACACCTAAACACAAGCCATAACATTCTGCCAGTCCACCAAAGACTCATGCACATCCTTTTATACATGAGGCATTTTAGTCCATCTTCAAGAGTTGGCAAAGTCCTAACAGTTTCAGCACTGCTGGAAAGCCCAAGTCCTAAGTCTCCTCCAAGATGTAAGGCAAAGTCATCTACGAACCCCTATACAAATGAAAAGAAAGTTAAACACTTCCAACATTCAATGGCACAAGATAGACATTCCCGTTCCAAAAAGTATGAACAGGGATACAAAGGAATGAGACAAGTTCAAACTCCAGCAGGGCAATCTGCGGGAAGTTGTGGGCTCCAATGGGCTTGCGTGGCTCTACTCCTATAGCTCTTCCAGTGGCTGTAGCTCCCAGGGCTTCTCCCTGAGGCCCACTCTGCTCAGTCCTTGCAACTTTCCTTAGATGATCTACATTCCTGGTTTTTAATGGCAGGATTTCTATCACCTTTCTGGTCTTCTAAACTCTGACCAGAATATCCTGGTCAACAACAAGAGCAAAAAGGGAGGAAGAGCAGCCAGCAAGCCTTTTTCCCTCCCTTATGTTGTATGCAGGGTACCCACTCTAGGGCAGGTGTATCATTCACACCATAATTCTAGCAATGGACCATGAGTCAATCAAACACTCTAGAAGCCCACCCATAAGTGCATGAGGCTTTGATAGGACATTTAGATACAAGCCATAACAGGCTTATTAGATTTTTAAAAATCCAAACAATATGGAAATTTAAATAAGATAGTGGAAAATTTCTCCTCTTCTTTCATCCATTCAATTCCCTCCTTGGAAAGAGACTATCATTTTTCATGTTATGCCTCTCTATACACTTTGTTTAGTATTTTTTACTACAAATATGTACCTTTCATGTGTAATAATTCTAATTCAAGTTTCACATTTGTGGGCCTTTTCTAAGATCTGTGGAATCAGAAAGTTTGGATGTAGAGGAAGGCATATGTATTTAAAAATAACTGCTGAGGTGATTCTCACGTGGATTCCTACAAAAGAACCTTTGCTAGATGAAGTCCCTTTCTTGGGCCTAAATGCCAATGTGATCTCAGATAGAATCATAAATTTTCAATCATTTAGGAGATTGCCATTGCTAAGGTTCTGGGGAGTGACATAAGTGTGAACAAATTGAAGTTATTTAAAAGAAGAGAGTCTGCCTGTGAAAGTTTAAATATTCAGTGGTTGATGTGACTGTGCTACTTAAAAATTGAATCAATGATTTAGTCGTAAGTCAGAATGGCAACTTATATTGTTTGCATACCTGTGTTTCACCCCATATCTATTATAGATATTACTGAGTCATTTCCGAGCTCTTTCTAACTGAGCTTTCACACAATTCAAAACTATATTTATTTATTTAGTACTGGGGAATCAAACTTAGAACATTGTGCTTGCCAGACAGGCACTGCTGAGCTATCTCTCTGATCCCAGAATTATTTTATGATGTTGTAGTCCACTGCCCCAGCTAACTACCAACCATCCTTGTGTCAGTGTTATAGCTTGTGGAGTATGTCAAATGGAATGTCATGTACCAGCCTTCCATCTGTAATCTTTCTAGCACCCTTTCTGTATCTTTTCACAGTACAAAATCCATCTTTCTTATGATTAGCCCATTCACATGGGTTTGTTATAACCAATTATATCCCTGCCTCCAACAATAAGGGTAGAAAGATCACCCTGGCTGCCCAGTGAGTCAGAGAAGCCAAGCCAAAGGCCATAGTGGTGTGAAATGAGCACATGATCAAGGCAGACCATAGAACAGTTTTCATTGTGGAGTTATTTGGGAACAAAACCAAACTCACTCTCCAACTGTAAATATCCTATCAGAATTAGAACCCTGAAAGAAAGTGTAAACAGCTGTTTACTAGTTCAATATGGAACCACAGAACCTTAAAGAAGGAAGCAAAGCAAATGCACTATTTTCATTTTATGAAAGAGAAACTGAGGTCCAGACTTTTGGTCCACTTTCCAGTGTCACAGAGCCAAGCCTATACTTCAGATCTCCCTGGCTTTACCTCCTTCCTTCACTGCAATGTGCTATTTTACTCAAATAGGCTCTAAAGCAGTTAGATTGAATCATGAAACAACAAGATTTAGTGTTCAAAATTTATTAGCCTACCGGGGAGGATGCAAATCAATGACTGGGTAATTTTGTTACAATTAATAATATAATAATTACACTTAATTAATTAATCTTACACTTGACTAAACTAAAGTTTACCCAGGTTAGTTGAAGTCTGCATTTCTGAAATCTTTCAAACTTGTCCATATAGGGCTGGGGAGACAGCTCAGTGGCATAAGCACCTGCCTGGCAAGTATATAAGGTCCTGAGTTCAATCCCTGGTGCCACAAAACAAACTTGTCCATATACTTCCAGTGTAGAAAAATTCAGAAGGCTCCCTCCCAGCACTGCCATATAAAATACTTTCTTGTAGAACAGTGATTTTCTCTTAAATTGAAGCTCTTGTAGGAAAAATGCCATTTACTTTTTTTTTTTTTTTTTTTTTTTCCGGAACTGGGGATTGAACTCAGGCCCTTGCGCTTGCCAGGGAAGTGCTTATTCTGCTGAGCCATCTCCCCGGCCCAAGTTGGACTGGAAATCCCATTTACTTTCTTTGTTTGTTTGTTTTTTGAAAAATGAAGCTGTTGTATGATATTTTCAAGTATATAACACTCTTGGCAGTTGACAAACAGTTCATATTACTATCTTAAGGGATTTTTTTTTTGTTGACACTTTAACACTTTGCATTCCTCTGAGAAATATATATCCCATAGAATAATGAACTATCATTTCAAATACATAGAATTGTGGAATTTAGAATAAGAGGGTAATTTAGAAGCTACTAAATTCAACTTTATTGACAAGCCCAAGATCCAAGAAGGTTAACTGACTATATGTAACTTGGGGCAAGGATT
Source organism: Octodon degus (assembly GCF_000260255.1). Taxonomy (NCBI): domain Eukaryota; kingdom Metazoa; phylum Chordata; class Mammalia; order Rodentia; family Octodontidae; genus Octodon; species Octodon degus. The sequence continues at coordinate 989,539 of NW_004524678.1, forward strand.
TATTATGAGACCTCCCATAATGTCACCTGAAATAAATTTTTTTCTAGTAAGTTTGAATTTTCCATTTGAATCTTGGTGGCAAATAACAAAATATGCTGATCTGGGCATGGCAAAGCACTGCTGTAACCCCAGCTATTAGGGAGGCAGACGCAGGAGGATAGCAAGTTTGAGGTTAGCCTGGATAACTTAAGAGACCCCACATCAAAATAAAATGAAAATAGCTTTGGTGTGGCCTAGCACCTCTGGGTTCAGTTCCAAGCATTGTAAAAATAAAAATAAAAATAAAGAAAGAAAGAAAGAAAGATATGTATAGTAAAATATTAAGTATATAATATATTAAGTATACTATATTATAATATAGTATATAATAAGTATTACTTGAATGTTACTTCTAAAATTCCTGTAATTCTTTCAAAATTATAAAAAATAAAATGTCCAAAACCACTTGAATACATAAAGCTAGTAAGGCTAAATCATTGTTGGACAAGGAAACTTTAAGGTGAATGGTGTTAACCAATATGATGAAAGTCACAATCTGGTAAACCAGCTCCCAACCCTAACAGAAGGTATCACTAGAGTATTTTGAAACATTTTGGGAGACTAAGGATCACATAGCAACAATAAACCTTGAGCTCAGCTGAGTTCATAATTACATGCATTCTATAACGCACCCCTCAAGGTCTGGAGAAGAAAAATTGGATCCATTTCTAGAGATAAGAATTACTGACTTTAAAAAAAATAAAGAATTGTTGACTTCAGTCCCACATCCTATAAAAGGTCTTGGTTTTTAAGAAAATATTCTGAGGCATGCAAAAAGAAAAGAAAAAAGAAAAAAACTCACAGGAGACATGACAATCATTAGAATCAAGTATGGATATGACAAAAGATATGTCAGAGTTATGTGATGGCAATTTTTTAAATAGCTAGGATAATATATTAAAGATTAAAATAAAAAAGGAGAATAACATATAAGACTAAATGAATAATTCAGCAGAGAGCTAAACTACACATGGGCTAAATTAAATGTTACAAACAATAAAGTAACAGGCACACAGTATGTAATCTTTAAATCCTACACTAGCATGAAAAGGATGAGTAAACCTCAAGATACATGTATAAAAATTACTTAACTAAAAGAAAAGGATGAATGTGGTAGGAGCAAGGGGGAACAGAGTATCTAGGATCTATCAGACATTATATGTTGCATAATATGTGTCCCTGGAACGTCAGAAGTAGGACAGAGGGGAGCGAAGAGGGAGAGGATGGGGCAGAAGAAGCATTTGAAGAACTGATGGCCATGACTTTTCATAATAATAATAAGTAGCAAACCATAAATTTAAGATCAGAGGAAACAAGCAAGCAAGCAAACAAACAAACACCTACTTATGTGATATTCAAACTACAAAAATAGGGACTGGCCAGATAGCTCAGTGGACTCAGGGACCAGGGTTCGATCCACGGTGTTCTGTGCCAACCTCACCCCTGGAGTGCACTGAGACAGCAACAGTGCCTGTAATCCCAGCGCTTGGGAGGCTGAAAACAGGAGGATCATTACAAGCCCCATCTGTGTAGTGAGACCCTGTATACCTTGTACTAAATACATAAAAAAACCTGCAAAAAACTTAAATTGAGAAGTTCTAGATGAATATAATTCACATCAAAGCTAGTAAGGCTAAAAAAAACCTAGTAGGACAATAAAAAAGCTACTAAGGCTAAATCATTATTAGACAAGGAAACTTTGAGATGAATGGTGTTAATAAATATAATTAGTACTGTTTCATAAACATAAACAATACAAACGACATAGCAAAACCATTTTTGTGTATTTCTAAAAACAGTGTTTCAAAAGCATAAGGCACAATTTGGCAAAACTAAAGGGAGAAATGGACAAATTGACAGTTATAGTTAGAGACTGCAATAGTCTAAGTGAATAATTGGTAGAATTGCAGGCACAAGATCAGCAAGGATACAGAAGACTTCGATATTATTAACCAACCATCAAACCTTCCCTTGTTACTTGTAGAACATTTCGGCCAACAACAGCAGGTGATGTGTCGTTAAATGCATATGGAACATTCACCAAGGGAGTTCATATATTGTGCCACCAAGTGGTCTCAGACACCTTAAAGACCTAAAATTATTGAGAATATGTTCTCTGATAAAAACAGTAAATTAGTAACCAATAGCCAAAAGATGTCCAGGAAATACTCACATATGTGGAAATTAAATAATGCACTTTTAAATAACCTGAGATGTCTCTGTTATTCTTCTCTCATTGCTGGGACAAAATACCTAACACCCAAAATGAAGGAAGGAAAGGTTTATTTAGCTCAGAGTTAGTGGAGGTTTCAGTCCGTAGTTGGCTGGCTCCAAGGCAGAGTGGCACAGGGCAGAGGGCAAAGCAAAGGGAGGAGCCACAGCTGCAGCAGCAACCTATCTTCCCTCCCCTCCTCACATTGTATGCACATTACCTGCCCCAGGGCGAGCGTAGTGCTCATGCCTGTTATCCCACATTGGATTATGAGTTAATCCCAAGCTCTAGAAGCCGCCCCGATGACTGCACGAGGTTTTGAAGAAAAGCAATTACAAAGGATATTAGAAAATATTTCGAGCTAAATCATAATAAAGATATTTCATATTTGTAGGAAATAGCTAATCTAGTGCATAGATGGTTATTTATACTTTGAAATGTTTATACCCGACAAGAAAGTTTTAAAATTAGCAATCTTCACTTTCACCTTAAGATGATAAAAAAGATGAGGAAATGAAAACAAAATTAAAATGAAAAATTAAAATGATAAAAATGGAAGCTAATTATATTTTTTATTTTACTTTATTTTAATTTTATTTTATTATTATTTTTTGTATTTAGGACAGAGTCTACAGGGTCTACAGCATCTACAGGGTCTCACTGTGTAGATCAGACTTGCAGTGATCCTCCTGTCCACAGCCTCCCAAGTGCTGGGATTACAGGCACACACCACCACGCCCAGTCTCAATCTCCATCTCCATCTCCCCGGGGATGGGGCCAGCACGGGAGGCCTGAGGATCAAACTGCTGGCCCCTGCATCTGCCTATGCAGGTGCTTTAATCCACTGAGTTATTTGGCCAGCCCCTGGAAATTAATTATATAGATAATGAACACATAATGGAGTGTAATGTCAATAGCTCGTTTGAAACGATTAATTAAATTGATAAAAATATATAAAATGATTAAGAAAATACAAATCACATCCATCAAAAGTTAAGTAGGGGTCTACACTATAGTTGATAGAAGTATTAAAAAGATGGGTTAACAGCAACTCAAGAGCATCTTGGGAGGTGTCACAGAGGCCATCGACATATCACGAACTTTAAAGACATAGAAGTGAGGAATCTTCTCACCTATACATACATGGGCTAAAATGACAAGTTTGACCTCTAAAAATAACAGTTTTGGAGAACTTCTGTAGCTTCTTGTAAAACTTGGTGGAATTCTAGTCAGTTCTTATCTTAGATTAGTCTCTATCTAGTTTGATACATGACTGCCTGTTGTGAGCCGTGACTGACTGTTGTGAGCCGGATGTTACCTTACTCATAAAGCCATAAGATCAGGCACGTCCTGCAGCACTTCCTCAGTAAGGCTAGGCAGGCTTCAGGAGGCTGGGCTTACCCAGGCCCTCAGGTACAAGTAAGTGTTATGTGCAAGTAGCTCATATCTTCACCATTGATATATAGCCTCATTTCCTCCAACCTGTTTGGACAGCATTGTGGGTGGACTTCCTTATGACTGATGAGGGAAACAAAGCAATAAACTTGGTTGATGGATGACTCTGAGCAATATAGAAATTGTTATACATATTAACTTCAACTTGTGTGTAATGATAAGGATACAGGTGTAGAAAAACCTTCCTGGAGGCAGAATTTAAGCAATACATCTTTTTAATCACATTTCCTGGGAAGGAGGATGTTCTGAATCATGCATCTAAAAGAATTCGTACTCATTGCTGGAGAGTTGTCTGGATGGTCAGACACTAGAGAAGAATAATATTGGAGGACTGAAAGTAAGAAGACCTAGGAACAGGCCTGGATGGACACTTCTGTCCCATTGAAGGTGGGTGGTAGGAGCAATTAACATTGGGTATGAGCAATTTTTTTAGAACTCAGACAAACAAACTAATGCATATTTTTACTGTGAACAATATTTCTCTGTGGACAACGTACGTCTTATCATCTGAATCTGTTGAACCATTTTCCCTGCCCGCCTTGGGTCCTGAATGTGACTAGTCATATCTGCGCTTTATGAATGCTCAACCAAGGATCTCAACTGCGGACTTTCTCAGTCAGATGGCAGAGGATGAACCTGGCAACCGGTTGCAGGGAGAGGAGTCAGCAACCACTCTGTTTGGCCATTGTAGTGATTACTCGATGAACTCTTCTGAGCACTGTAGTAGGGATGGAAGGTATTAGGGGATATGGTTCCTTCCATTACCAGGTGCCCACTTTGCCAACAGCAGAGGTCCATGCTGAGCTCTGCCCAGTTTCTATACTTCGGTATCATCAGCCTGGTAGCAGGATGATTAGATCCTCCTGCTGGTGAGGTAGGAAGAACCCCCATTGGAGTAAACAGAGGAAATTGTTTTCCTAAATGTTCAGCCTATAAAACTAGAAAAGCTATCTACACAAATAAATGGAATTAAGGAAAGACTAGCAAAAATGAAAATGGAAATACTTGTAAATTACGACTGCAAAAGACTAACAGTAAAACCAAAAATTGTAAGTTGAAATGATTCATGAGCTAGATAAAACTTGCTGTTGCATTGTAACTCAGTAGAAAGTGACCACACAGCTATTTGGAACAAGAAAGTCAATAAAATGACAGAAAAAAAAGTTTTTGAGAATTCCATATACGGATGGATACTGACTTCAAAATTTGGATGAAATGGGTAATCTTCCAGGGCAGTATGAATTTATCAAAGTTGACTAAGAGAAGAAGAGAATGTGAAATAAACTAATAAAAGGAATCAAATGTAGGGGCCAGCGAGATAGCTCAGTTGTCTAGAGTGCCTGAGACCATGCTTTGATCCCCTCAGGGGGCTGAACCAGGTTCCCCCACCCCCCGTCAAAATAAAAGGAATAAAATTTCAAATGTAATGAGAGATGTATCCCTGTGGGAAAAAATGTGTCAGGTTTAGATAATCTAACATACAGGTTCCTCACTTTTTTTTTTTTTTTTTTTTTTTTTTTGCTGCGTTATGGATTGAACTCAAGACCTTGTACATACTTCGCACGTATTCTACCTCTGAGCAACATCTCACATATTTTTTCAGTTCTGGAGATTGAATCCAGGTTATCACATGTGCTAAGCATGTGGTGAGCCACTAAGCTACATGTATGTAAAAGTATGTATATATGCAATGTATGTATAAGTATGTGTATATGCATAGATGGCGTGTCAAGTTGTTTTGCTTTGGGGTTCATTTCTGGTTGGCGGAGCACACTCCAGGTGTGTCCGGGCGCCATAGCTTCGGCGTGTATTTCTGGTCCCTCGTCTGTTCTACCCTGTCCCGCTTCTGCTGCTCTTCCTCCCCGCTGCCTTGACCTAAGCAGCTGTACTCTGCCCTGCCCTCTGCTGTGATAGCTCTGCTGTGGAACCAATCTACTACGGCTGCAACCGTGGGCAAATTAATTGCATGCATTCGTTTCTGGCCCTCCATGATGGGAAAGCGAAGTAAGCCAACGTGGTGTGTATAGAGAGTGTCTTTCTTTATACTTACACATAAGTGGAATGAGTGACGGCAATATCACAAAAGAGAGGAGGAGGAGGAGGAGGAGGTGGCTGCGGCAAACGTGCCATTAAGCAGCGCTCACACAGCCCACGAAGCAGGAATGAACGATGGAGCCAGCTTGGAATTTACTCAAGTGACTGGAGACTTACGACCAGACGAAATCTTGTGCATGTGTTTGTAACAGTTTTAATCATAATTGCCACAACTTGAAAACAGCCATGAAGTCCTTCAGCAGGAGAATGGATGAATTGTGATACACACACACACACACACACACACACACACACACACACCTCAAGGAATATTATTTAATACTAAAAAAGAAAAGTTATTTTCATGGTTTTGATCTTAAAGGCACCCCAAAGGCCCCGAGTTGAAGGCTTGGTTACCAGCCTGTGGTGCTCCTGGGCAGCGGTGGCACTTTTAGGATTTGAGGCCTAGTGGAGGAAGGTAGGAGAGAATGCCTTTGAAGGAAGCACTGGAACTGGGGTGGCTCTCCCTCCCCTCCCTCTCCCCTTCCCCTCCCCCTCCTCTTCACCTCCCTCTTCTTTTCCCCTATTCCCTCTCCTCTTCCCCGCCCTGTCTCATCTTCCCCTCCTTTTCCCCTCTTTCCCTCCCCTTTCTCCTCTCCCCCTCTCCCACTCCCTTCCCCTCCTCCTCTCATCTTCCCCTCCCCTTCTCATCTTCTCCTTCCACTCTCCTCTTCCCCTCCCCCCTCCTCTTCCCT
>NW_004524678.1:996745-998305 GCF_000260255.1 Octodon degus
AACATCTTTCCCCACCTTGATGTTCTGCCTCATCACATATCGAGAATAGTAAAGCCAGGAGACCATGGACTCAAACTGTGAGTCAAAATAAAGTTTTCTTCTTTATAAGTTGTTTATCTGAGGCATTTTTTCACAGTAATAGAAGGCTGATTAACACAGCTACCAAGATAGCTATCAATAGACAAAGAAAAATGTGAATTCATGCTGTTAAGTGCAAGAAACTAATACTGAAAGGGTACAAATCGTGTGATTTCAACAATATAACGTCTTGGAAAGGCAAAACTATGAAGACGATAAGATGAGTGATTACTAAGGAGTGAGCAGAAAGGAGAAATAAATGGGCGCAGCGTGGAGGACTTTTTAGGGCAGTGAAATGGTGTCATATGATACTTCAGTTGTCTACACATGTCAGTGAACATTTGTCAAATCCTGTAGACGGTACAAAGCCAACCCAGTGCAAGCTATGGAGTTCGGGTGACACTGTTCTGTCAGCGTAGGTCTCCTGCTAATAACGAGTACACGGGGCTGTGGGTGAGAGAGAATTCTGGGCACGGGTAATAGGAATAGAAAGAAGCAAACACCTCTGATGAGGTTAAACTCGCACCCAGCAACTAAGCACAGGTCTCATATTTAATAGCAAATGTTTACCACGCCACCCGGGAAGGAAACGGATAGCTACCAGCACCACCAAGATGAACGCAGAGTATAAACGAGATGGAAAAGAAAACTAGTGTTACTTACAGAAAATTATTGTCTCCCTAGAAAAACAAAAGAAATCATCAGTGTGAGTTTCCAGTGATGGCCACCAGAAAATTTGTGCCTAAAACAATAAATGAATGTATTTTAAAGTGAATATTCAACCTATCATGATAACAAAATTTAAATTTATTTTTAAATCTTCAAATTTGACTTTTGGGTCTTCTTTTCTTTTTATACGTAAAGTAAAAGAAAAATGATCCCATTGGTTTTTAAAAACATTAATATTTGAGTAACTTAATTTTTAAAAATCCTGTTAGAAATTAGCCCTATTTACAACTTATAGTCTCTTAAAAACAATATATCACAGCAATATATGTGCACCTTTGTTTGTAGCAGCACAATCACAATTTGTCATAGCTAAATCTTGGAAACAACCCAAATGCCCATCAACTGAAGAGTGGATAAAAAATAATGTGGTGTTTTCATACAGTGGAGTACCATTCAGCTATAAAGAAAAATAAACTCAGCGCTTTTATAAGTAAGTGAATGTAACTAGAGATCATACTCATAAGTGAAATAAATCAGGCTCAAATGTGTCAACAGTGTATTATCTTCCCAGTGTAAGAAATTAAAGAGTAAATAAAATCCAAAAGGTACAATTAATACTGTGCAAGGGAAAGAAACTGCTCAAAAGGAAAGAACAACTGGGATGTGGGAAGGAGGAAAAAAGGAAAGGGGGAAAAGGCAGCTAAGATACTTGTACTACTAATTTCTATTTGTTCATTTAAAAGCAGTTAGTTCTTATATTGTTTGATCTATTTTGTATACCTGTGCCTGGTAATCTTCAACTATTTTGAAGCT
>NW_004524678.1:998645-1007432 GCF_000260255.1 Octodon degus
TTTTGATACAGGGCCTTTCTACACAGTTCAGACTCATAACGATCCTTCCATCTCAGCCTCCCTGGTGCTGGAATTACAGGCATGAACCACCACTCCTGGCTCCCGGGCTGGGAGGTCATGTGGTACTGGAGCTCTAACTTGGGACCTTGTGCTTTCCAGGCAGGTGCTTATGCTTCCAAACTATCTCCCCAACCCTCATGTACCTTTCAAAATAAAGCCTAATTCTAAAGTCAATTATTAACACACATTTGAAGTTGAAATCTCAAAACTAGTCTGTCAGATAACCTAATATATCTATTTCAAGTCCAAATTTCAAGTCCAATTTCAAGACCAAATTTATCCTAAATGTAACACAGAAGTAACAATAATTTGGGTCTTATTTTCCTTGGAATATATTAATGCAAAACTCCCAAGAGGTTAGAGGGCAGTTTTGTGTTGCTGGCAAGCTGAATTTGTCTTCTCTGGTGAGCAGAAGTTGAGGAATCTGAACCTGGGCCCTGTATATCCAGCATAATTCTCCCATGTCACCAACAGACACCATGAACTCTTTTCATAGTTCTCAGGACAATGGGGACTCCAAGTATAAACCCTTTGAATGGAGTTCATTGCCCCTGGATTCAAGTTACCGACAGTGCAGTTCTTCCATCTGATTTAGGTCTAACCTTTCACTGAGGTTGCTGATAACTTTGTTCAACTGAGCTCTTGACTGCCCGGTGGAATTCTGTATTCTTTCCATTCTCTTTCCTTCCAGCTGCACACAAAATCTTGTAGATATTTAAAGGACATCTGCGTATCTCTCACACCTTTGTCTCTAAGGTCATATCCGAGTCACACTAGTGAGTCTGTCTAGAGAAGCGAAAAGAATCAGTGATGGGAATATATTATGGTTTGTGTCTAGTTGTCCCCCAAAGCCTCATATAGTCATGGGGTGGCTTCTAAAGTTTGTGCTTAATTCACGATCCAATGCTGGGATTATGGTGTGAGTGCTACACGCACCCTGGGGCTGACAGCCTGAATACAATATAAGTGAGGTGCAGAGGCTTGCCAGCTACAGCAGCTGCTGTTCCTCCCTCTTCGCTCTTGCTTTTTGCTGTCTTCTGCTGCCACTGTGAACTGCTGCCCTCTGCCATGTTCCAGGCTGCCTTGGAGCCAGCCAAGTAGGGACTGAAACCTCCACTAGCTGTGAGCTAAGTAAACCTTCCTTCCTTCATTTTGGGTGTCAGGTGTTTTGTCCCAGCAACCAGAGAAGTGTGACTGAGACAGAATGCTTAATAAGACACCCTGAAAAGAGATTTGTGTAGAAATCTCTGCAGCAGCCGTTGACCAAAGTCAACAAAACTATAAAGTAGAAAGAACAGATATATCAGGAAATGTACAAAGCCTATTCAGAGGATAATTGAAAACTCTACTTAAGATCACAAAAAGAGGGCCGGGGAGATGGCTCAGTAGAAAAAGCCCTTCCCTGACAAGAGCATGGGCCTGAGTCCAATCCCTGGTTCCAGAAAAAAAAAAAAAAAAATCACAAAAAGATCTCAAGCAACTTTTGGGAAGCTTTCTGAGTGAGTGGATGAAGCTTCCTTTTGAAAGCTGCCGCGTCACTCCCAATTCACAATTTTATGAGGTGTGGAAATATAGTCTCAAGCACATCACAATTTTTATTTTTATTTTTATTTATTTTAATTAATTATTTATTTGTGTGTGTGTGTGTGTGTGTGTGTGTGTGTGGCCAGCTCAGCCCACCAGGGGGCGGGTCTGGCTGGCATGTGGTGCTGGGGGATTGAACCGGGGTCCCTGTGCTTTGCTAAGCTTGTTCTAAGTAGGTGCTTTAGACCACTGAGCCGTCTCACCAGCCCACATCACAATTTTTAAAGCGTGAAGTGCAACATAACTTATCCAATGTCAAAGTATTTTCTTAATTCTTTTTTAAATTTAAATTTTATTTATTTGTTTATTTTTATACCAGGAATTGAACTCAAGGCCTCCCACTTGCCAAGTAGGCAGGGTGTTGTTAAGCTATAACCCCAGCCCTGAAAGTATTTTCTTTTTCTTTTCTTTTTTTTTTTTTTTTTTTTTTTTTTTTAGGGAAGGGTCTACAGAGTGTTCAGGGTCTCACTACTAGATCGGACTTGTAGTGATTCTCCTGTTTACAGCCTCCCAAGAGCTGGCATTACAGGCTCGCGCCACCACCATGCCCAGACTCAATTGCTGCCTCAGTGCGCCCTGGGGTGGGGCGGGCACGGCAGGCCTGCGGATCAAGCCCCCAGCCCCTGCACCTGCTTGCAGTCACTTTAATCCACTGAGCTATTTGGTCAGCCCTCTGAAAGTATTTTCTAAGACCATAGTAATTAAATTGCTATTAGCACCTATCTAAGGAGATCAGCTAGGCAGACTGGGAATTCTCTGGATTCATAAATTAATTGCAATTTGTTTCATAATAAAATGGCTTTTCTAGCCAGGGAGAAAAGTGAGCTATTAATAAGTAATTTTATAAAAATAAGTGCAGATATCTCCCTTACACCCTAATTACCTCCAGGCAAATTTAAAACTTCAACTTAAAATAAATGCAAAAGTACTAGAAAAAGGTGGCAAAACGTGTCACTGGGTAAAGTCTTTCTTTGTTTCTTTTTTTTTTGGTGCCAGAAATTGAACTCAGGACCTCTTGCTTGCCAGGCAGGTGCTATGCCACTAAGCTATATCCTCACCCAGCCTAGGTTAAGACCATTGTTAGCAGCATAGAAAACCCAGAATATACAAAGAAAAAACATCACTTTTTCCCATAAAACTTAAATTTCCCCTCAATTAAAGTCACTATTGTAAAAGTTAAAAATAAAACACAAATGACAAAAGGGGAAAATATTTATCATGCTTCTAACTCCCAGTGATTGTACACAGTATAAAAACATCCTATTCATGATTGCCAAAGGCATCCATGATCCAGGGGGGAAATGGAGGAAGGCTATAAATGGACCATTAACAGCAGAAAACAACAAAGCATCCATCACCATAAAACGATGGTCAGCCTGGCTCCTAATGATGGAAAAAGAAAGAAAAATAACTGAGATATCATTTCTTACTCATGATATTGGGAAAAAATTTAGCAAGTATTTGGGGAAGTAAGCACCCTAACACAGTCTTGGTAGGAATGTAAATTGTTCCTATCTTTCAGGCAATATCTGTCTAAATTTAAACTAGATCTTTGACCCTGAGTTTTCATGTTTAGGAACCTACATTGAAGAAATATTTGTACACGTAAACAGGGATGTTCAAAGAATTCCACTGTGTCACATTAGTAAAAAAATAAATATAGTTTGGATGTCCACCCATAGAGATGTGGTTGGATAAATAATAGTCTATTATGGGAATAATTAATGTCTTCAATGAAAAGCAAAACATATGTTTAGTCAAAAAATTACTGAATAACATTTGTACTGAGAATTCCTCAAAACAGCAAAGAAACCCCAACATATATGTGGTTACATGTCCATATATGTATGTCAATATAGGGAGAAAAGAGGAGAAGGTGGATATCAAACTATTAATTCTGGGTTGTGTTTGAGAGAAGAGTTGGGTTAGACTGTTAGAAAAGAAGGCAGTTTTTACAGTTACCTCAGTCCTTTAGTTCAAGAATTATTCAGCTGTCACAGCTATCAGCTAAATAAATAATGAAATAAAATCCATGCTTTTTTTTGGATTTTGCTCCTGCTTTTCTTTAGCAGATGTAACAGACCAGAGACAACATATCAAATGGTATCTTTGTCTTAGATATTTTTGATCTCAGGACTGTTGGATTCATTCCTGTGCTTGTCATTCTTTCATTGTGTAGACAGTGTGCTCGTCTGACAGGATGCATGGAGGGCCGGCGTTCATTCATTCATCAGCGCTAACCCTGCACCCTGGAAGAACCTCTGGACACGTGCCCATTACTTCACTGATCATTCAGCAAAACAAAAGAAAAAAACCCTCCAGTCACATGTCATAATCACATCCTTGATTCAGTAATTAATTAGCCAGTTCTATTTAATATCCAAATCCTGAACTTGGGCCACATCAAATTGTCTCTCGTCTTCCACTTGGGTCTTGCTTCAGGCTGGCCTTTTACAATAGGAGGAAGACCACAGACCTTGTCCTTTTATGTGCCTAGCACTTCTCCTCCTCTCCCAGCTTTCCTCTAGGCCCAGAGCTAGAGGGACGACAGGGGCCAAGGCAAATTCTTTTTTTTCCCGTAATTTTATTGAGAAACAAATAGCAATGAGACAGTTTCAAACCAAATTGGTAGGTCAGTTTCAATAATTAACACATTGCATACATTCTTCCTAGTGGTTAATTGCTGTACAAGATGCAGACATGATATCCTATTTACAAACACCATTAGAACAAATCCCTCTATTCATTAAGAGAATGTAACTATATATCTATCCTAACCACTTTGAATACACAGATACAAAATGGACATTCATTTGTATGCCCTTTTTTTGTGAAGTTCCGTTATTTGAATTATTATAGGTGTGTAAACTTAGCAAAATATTCTAAAAGAGTTCAGTAGTCCATAATAGTATTGGGTCTTCCACTTGACTGGCAATGTCAGAAATTGTTGACCTGAGTCCCCTACAGCTCAACATAACAGCATGGCTTTACTTCTTATATTTCATTTTTATACTTTTCTGCTGAATGGTTAAGACCAAGGTAAAGCAGAACCTATGCAACAAGAATTGTGGCTTTTGGGTCCGATAAGGTCAGCGAAATCCCCTCAGGATTTTATCCTGAGATCCTGCACCTTAGATTGTAGAACCTTTGTCAGTGAGAGCCATGTGGATGAGCCATGGCCATTGCTTGGGCCAAGGCAAATTCTTGCTGGGCTGCACAGCTAACATTGCCTTCTCTTGGCCCTGTGAGCTCTGTGGGTTGCACAGAAATGCCCTTGATGGATCTCTCCAAGTTTTACCTTTGATTTAATCATCGCTTTTTTTTACAGCTACTCTGAAGTTCCGTCTGCATCCCATGTTCTCTTCCACCTTCTTCTACAGTTTGGCAACAACTTACAAACAGAGCTCCTCAGTATCCTAGATCAACATTCCCCTCTGGGTTTCTCACAGTCTGGGGACTATCACTGCATTGACCTACCCTTGGAGGGACATGGTCATTTCTTTGTTCTCCTGATCATGTGAGTTCATTGTGTGTGTTTCACAACTCAGGGAGATACAGCCGAAGCTTTCACATTCTCCTTTTGGCCTTTCATGACATTTGGGGGTGCTCCCATAGGCCTCCCCTATTCACCAAGGGGCTAGAAAGGGGGAGTCACAAGTATAAGAAGTCTCCAAAGCATCCTTTTCCCAAAACGTCTCCTTTTGGAGTATTCAGGGGACGGATCCCAAGTCCCAGTGAGTAAGACCCTCTGTTGTCCCTACACTGTCAGGTCACCACAGTTGAGAAATGACAGTAGACATCTCTCAGTAGAAATGTCCAAAGTATCAGCCTATTCTATTTATTTGCTTGTTTATGGTCCTAAACATTTTTTGTGTACCTCTTGTCTGCCAGATACAGATAGAGATGTATCACTTGAGATCTTTAATTCCATCAGCAAGACAAGGAACAAAATGAAAAGGAGCAATCATTTCTCTTCAGTCTGCAATTGGGGAACCAAGTTGAGAAATACCATATTCTTTCCTTTGCTTTCACAGTTGTTTGTCTTTTGGTCACGGAGCAGAAGCCATGAGGTCACTAAGTGCACTTGGGTTAGCCTTGATCAAAATGTTCACTCTGGGCCTGGGGAGATAGCTCAGTAGTCTAAGCACCTGCCTGGCAAGCGCAAGGATCCAAGTTCAATCCAAGTACCACATGCTGTGCCGGCCCCAAAATGTGTGGTGGCACATACCTGTAATCCCAGCACTGGGGAGGCTGAGACAGGAAGTCTCAGCCTACAAGTCCAAGCTGTGTAGTGAGACTCTGTATCAAAAGAATAAAAGAAAAATTAAGTTCACTCAGGATAGGAAACATGCAGAATAGTGTGTTCTTTATAGCATGTCCCAGTAAAAACTCAACAGCAGCACCCACAGTATGAAATTGTGCAATGAGATAAACATAAATTTGAATCTAGGTTTCATTATAGGGCAAGTTTCCTGGTCATTCTAAACCTTAGCAACAGTGAGGCTCCATGTGCAATTGACTGAGCTATGGAGTGCCCAGATATTTGGTCAGACATTATTTTGAGCATTTCTGTGAGGGTGTGTGTGGAAGCCGTTAACATGTGAATCAATAAAGCACTGGAAAGCAGCTTTCTCTCTACACATGATTGGGTCCATCTGGTTAGCTGAAGGCCTAAGTAGAGCAGAAGGCTGACCTCCGCAGGAGACCCCAAGCCTGATCTTCCAGCCTCATTGCCCTTGACCTGGGACACCTTTTCCAGCCTGCCAGATTTGAGGCTTGGAACTATGTGCTGGCACTCCTGCGTCTCTAGCTTGCTGAGTCATTTTGCAGACTTTGAGGCTTGTCAGTATCCATGAGCTTGGGAGTGGATTCCTTGTAATAAATGGTGTGTATGTCTCTGTCTCTGTCTTTCTCTGTGTCTCTCTCTCCTCTCTCTTTCTCTCTCTACAGACAGGTAAATAAATCTCCTTGACTTATGATGAGGTGATAACCCGGTAAATCCATTGTAAGCTGAAATTACCAAAACGTACAGATGCATGTAGGACGCCTAACCTGCCAAGCATCCTCGGCTGGCACTGCAGCCCACTGCAGTGTTGCCTGCTTCTCCTATTGGTTGCAGGGATGCTGCTAGTGGCAGCATGAGAGAGTATTGCATTGTACATCACTAACTCAGGAAAACATCAAAATTCAACACTGTGGGGCCGGGGAGATGGCTCTGTAGAATAAGCACTTCCCTGGCAAGCGCAAGGTCCTGAGTTCAATCCCCGGTTCTGCCAAAAAAAAAAATAAATAAATAAATAAATTCACCGCTAAAGTAAGAAATCAACTGAATGCTTCATACTTTTCCATTATCTTAAATGGGGAAAGCTATAAATAAAAGCCTCATTTACGAGCCATCCATATACACATATCTATTCATACATGCCCTTTCGGTTTTGTTTCTGGAGCTTCCTGGCTAATACAAGTGGGAAGTACAGTTTCTAATCTATAATTTTGTTATTACCATAATGGCATTGGTTTGTTTTTCATTACTATAATGAAATACCAGAAGTTGAGTAACTTTATAAGAAAAGAGGTTTACTTTGGCTAAAAGTCCTGGAGGTTTAAGATCGTGAGCCTAGATCAGGTGATGGTTTTCTTGCTTGCAGAGTTCTGAGGTGGCACAGGGCATCATGTGTCTAGAGTCAGGGACCGTAAGTGTGTATCTCTTCTGGTCTCTCGTCTTCTTCTTACATAGCCAGCAATAACCAGTCACAGGGACTCCATTCTGATCACCTTCACCATAGCAATGGTTATACAAAAACAGAGTAAAACTAAGCAAAACTGACTTCACTATGTCCAGTTCCGAAGGTGAAATAGAGCACAGTATCATGACACCTATACCCTCTGCGTTTTGTAATTGTGACCTAGATGTCTAGATAAAAATATATAATGATTTCACATTTGTTGATCACTTAAACAAGTAATTGATTACTTAAACTATTTGCTAATGTATTAGCTATGGACTAAGGAAGTTGAGAGAAAGAAGGGATTTACAGGAGATTGGAAGCATTCCGCTTGTTATTTTTTCTAAGATGTACAAGTGAAGATATAAATGAAGCTATTCACCGTGCTGGTCTGGAGCAACAGCATTCTCTTGGTCCATTTTCTGTTGCTCTAAGAAAATCCAAGAGGCTGAGACCTTATGTGCAAAAGAGGTTTGTCTGATTCACAGTTTTTAGAGGCTGAATGGCCAAGGAGGGTGACCATGTGGGCTCTGGTGAAATCCCTTGTGGCAGCATTACATCATGGCAGGAGCACAGGGGAGAGAGAAGGGCCAGTCACGTGGTAGGCATGAAACTGGGGTGATCAGGGGCCACGCTTAGTCCTTTCCTAACAGCTCACTCTCATTAGAACTAGCTAGTCGTGTAAAAACTCCATCAGTCTCTTTTGGGGGTGGCATTTCCAGCAAGCTACTTGCGTCCAGTTAGGCCTCTCCTCTTAGAGGTCTCCCCACCTCTCATCATCACTGTGCTGATATCCAAGCAGGAAGCTTGTTGAGACATGCCCAAACCATGGCAAAAATGCTATCATGTCACCTGCAGTGTCACCCCTATGGCTGAGCCTCAGCTCCGCAGCTCCTGCTCGAGAAAGTCTGGGTGGGGCCTGGGAATCTGCATTTCCTACAAGTTCCCAGGTAACATTGGTACCACTGGCCCACGGTTTATACTTGAAAAACCACTCGTCTAGACAGAGAATCACTCTAGGAGTCATCAGCGTGGTACAGATAATATTTAAATCCACAGAACCAGATCAGATTGCCTGATGAGGCTGTGCTGAGATGCAAGAGAAAGGGGCCCCCGGTGAAGTTCTGAGAAAGGATACAGAAGAAAGATCCAGTTAAAAAAAGGGTCAGAGAGCCAGTGAGATAGCTCAGTGGACTAATCGCCTGCTTTGGCAAGTTTCAGGGACCAGGGTTCAAATCCCTGGTTCCACCTGATGTACCAGACCTGCCTCCAGGATGTGCTGAGCTGGTGACAGAGTCCAGGCATGGTGGCTCACGCCTGCCATCCCAGTGCTGGCTGAAAACAGGAGGATCACTAGGAGTCCAAGCTGCACAGTGAGACTCTGTACCAAATATATAAAATGGAAAAAAAAAAAAAA
>NW_004524678.1:1018722-1020502 GCF_000260255.1 Octodon degus
CAGAGTGCATAAGGGAAAGAAAAGATGGATACATTTGATTTTAAAAATGTATCACTTCTCCGTGGCAAGGATTGACTTTTTTTTTTTTTTTTTTTGGATTAGTGCATGTTTACGGTGCACAATGTTCACCTCCCTCGTGTGGGGCCAGTCTGTGTACAGAACACTTCTTGACTCCTTTCTTCTTCTCTTTTCCTCCTTTTCATCCCTTTCCTTCCATTTCTTGATCCCTTTCCCAGCTGAGAAAAAGGTCTATCTCCTTACTTCCTATTATCTATTTTCTATTTTGCTCTTCATTTGTAATTTGAGTTTCTCATGTAAGAGAAGCCATGAATATTTAAGGTTGTGTGTCTGATTTATTTCATTGAACTTTATCATCTCAAGGTGCATTGGCTTCTCAATGCACAAGGAACCTCTATATGCTGTGAAGTTGCACATCAACCCTCCCATAAAATCCAAATGTTGAGAGGGTAGAAGACAACTAAATTTTCTCTTTCTGACCTCTATTCTTCATTCACCTAGAAAGAAGTTTTTTCTGCAACTGAAGATCTTGATCTTGTTGTCTTTCAAATTCTGTCTCGCTAGGCACATCTTTGCCCATTTTCCAGCTCCTGCAATGGTCCTTTAGAGTCAGATTGTTGGACACACAGGAAGCGGGCGGCTTTGTGGTGGAGCTGCAGGAAGTGAATGACTTTTCTTCAACTTGCTGCAGAGGACTGTAAGTAGGCACTTTGGCCACTAATGGCATGGAACTGTCAGAGAGCCAAGTATCTCCCTGTTGCCATATTTGTCAGCTTTCTGTTACTATTGCAAAGTGCAGGAGAAAATCAAGTTAAAAAGGAAAAAGCTTCCTTTGGTCCACAGTTTTAGAAACTTCTGTCCGTGGTGAATTGGCACTGTTGCTCTTGGGCTTATAGCCAGGCAGCATTGTATGGTATCAAGATGTGGTGACACTAACTCATCACTTCCTGGCTAGATTGCACAAGAAAACAAAAGCAGAAAAGACAAAGGTTCCATAGTTCCCTTGGAGGGCATATCTCATGCCCATGACCTAAAGCCTTCCATAGGCCTTACCTTTTAAAGTTTTCGCCACTTCTCAGTAGCACTATGGAGACCAAATCTTCAACACTCATGCCTCTGGGGGACATGGCAAACCTGGTGTATAGTCGTTGTGCATGGTTCATAGTATCATTGGCTAAATCTTTGTGATTAACCCTTCCTGGGTGGTGCATTTTACCCTAGAGTCAATTCATAGCTTCTCAGATTCATAATGCTGCCAGTTACAATCTTAGAAAACTTAAAACATCAGAAATTTCACACACTACTTCATCTTAGGTCGAGAACTAAAGCATATAGAAAGAGACGGCTCTGAATCAAGATGAACGAAGTTTTAAATGTCTGGCTTCTAGAAAGTTCTGATTTCTTCTGCAGAAAAAAAGGAATCAAACCACAAATGTATTTTAACTTTATCTTATCACCAGGAGAAAACTCGGTCCTCCTAATGCTGCCAAACAATTGAAAAGGGTGCAATTGTTCGTGGAGGAGCTGGTCAGGATGGAGGACGAGCCAGAGGTGAACATCTGAGCTCTGCTGGATGGTATTTTTGAGGATACTGTTTGTGAGTGTGGTGCATAAATAAGGAAGTCATTGAAATGGATCTAAGTCACTTTTAGTTTCTTTGGGAACACATTAAATAGCATCATTGTCTATCAAGAGGAAAGAATGGCTGATAGCAGGAGAGCAACTTATCTTTTATAGAGTATAAACTATTACAAAGAGTAAA
>NW_004524678.1:1020602-1029200 GCF_000260255.1 Octodon degus
ATATATATTAAAGGATCAGAGAAGTAGAAGAAAAACCAAGAGAATGCAGGATTTCAGAAGACAGGATAGTTGGGGATTTCAGATCCAATCTGGTTAATCAGAAGTAAAATTGTGAAATAGACTAAGAAGTGTGAATAGTGTCTATCAATCGATCAAAACCAAAAACATGTGGGGGAATAAATTCTTTACAGACATCTCAGCTGTCCTTTCAAAAATGCCACCAAATGACTAATGCTGTCTCCACTTCACAAGGAGGGAAACTAAGGCTCGGAGAACGTATATAACTTGTCAGGGCACCACCGGGCCTAAAACTTAGATTTCTTTCCGCTCACTTCATGGGGAATACAAAGCTTGCTGTTTCTTCTTCTTGCTGCTAAAATCTACAGGACACGCCAGCCACTGGCGCGACCTCACAGCAGGCGCTCTCTTCCTTCCTCCCCAGGACACTGCTGCCCGGCGGCGGCTGCTCTGAGGGCCTCCTGACCGCACCCACCTTCCCTGTCAAGTCCGCAGGACTCCCAGCCTCGCCATTGACTTCCCATACTCAAAACCAGCCAGGGCCTCGCTCCTTCTCTATGGCATAACCCACTGTGATCAGATAAAGGTGGGTGTTAATCACCGGTGTGCAGTGAAGTTAACAACTACCTTTCTGCTTTGCAGGGCTTGGTGCTTTCAAGCCATTGGTGCAGTGTGGCCCTAGAGTTTGGGAAAGATGAACACAGCTGACTTTCACCACCATCAATAGCTGCTTCTGCACACACGGGGGTGACCGAAGCGCCGATTTTCTTGGAGCGTATTTCCATTCTAAACATGGCCTTCTGGAGATAACCTCTTAACCACAAGTCATGGGGGCATCAGACCCAACCCATGGCCAAAGAAGTTAGGAACAGGGAGGGCAGGGCTCAGCCTCTGCCCTGCACCTCAGAAGCCCTCAGCTGCTTCCTTGGGGTCCCATCTAACTCAGAAGAGGAGGGGACAACAAGGTGCATGGTCATGTTCATATTCCTCTGTGGATGCCCGGGTGCAAGGATGTTCTTTCATGAGGATCATAGTTTCTTTGATGTCAGCAGGTACTTCTGATGGCCATGTCAGAGATGAAAACCCAAGTCTGGAATAAGCCCTGTTGCTCCTTGCCAGGGAGTGAAGGCTCACAGTATAGACCAGGCAGATGTCTTCTGGTTCCAGAACCAGGGGGGAAGGCACATCCTCACACAGTTGGGAATGGCTGCCAAGGGTCCTGTGCAAGGCTTGAGGGATTTTTGCTTCCTCCTATAACTTTAATTTGCTCTTTTATTCCTAGAGGCACAGGCCATGGAATGGTTCTCCTGGGAGTTGATGATCCAGTGTTCCCATGATTAGGGTGTAGTGACAGGGCCTCACACTACCTGGTGGGGAACAAGGATGTGGGAGGACCCAGGCTTATTTGGAAGAGGAGCCAATCATCAAGCATCAGAACTTCGCCCTGATGTGGAAGGAGGCGACATGGCCAGAAGATCAGTCAAAACTTCACAGAAAGTGTTTCTCTGCGATCTGATCTACGACTGTTTTGCTGGTGGACACAGGTAGTATGAGAGGAAGCTTTTCGAAGCTTAGAAGAAGCTCGGGAAAAAAATTACACTTCACTGCCTTCTAGGGAGCAATCGGGTGGCCAGATCTCACTCCCCTCGAGGCAGGTGGAAGCATCCTGGCACTGGGAAAAAACCCCTCCAGAAAAGATTTAACCATAGGCTATAGTTGATCTTCTATGGTAGTGCTTCCATTTCTGGGTCAATTCTAATTTAGAGGATTGTTTTATTATGTACAAATTGCACAGAAATAAAGGTCCTGGGCTGCCAGGGTTCTCAGAGGATCAAATTGTAATGTTATACACTTTCATCCAATGTCCCAGATGCAAATTTGTTCACACATGCAGCATGCAAATGGGCCCAAATAACACTAACATCCATAATAATACTTTGCCATTCTACACTGCCTTTCATCTGCAGATCTCAGGGCGCTTCGCAAGCCTTCATTAATTCTCCCAACATTCCTCTGAGGAAGGTAAATATTATTATCCTCCCCTTTGCAGATGGAGCATTTGAGGCAGATAAGCGATTTGCCTGCGGCCAGTGAGGGAGTGTGGGTGGAGGGCTGAGATTCAGAGCACGCAGTTCCTAGAGATGGGGTAGGAGGCGACCCAGCAGCCAAAACCAGAAGGGCACTGTGGCGCTCAGCAGGATGGGCTGTGGCAGGGGTAATTTCTCCCCTTGTTACACTTGTGATGACTTACCTAAGCCCAGTAATCTGTCCTCTTGGTACACTTGTGATGACTTACCTAAGCCCAGTAATCTGTCCTCTTGGTACACTTGTGATGACTTACCTAAGCCCAGTAAGTGCTGAGTGGTTTACATACATGTAAACATACATGTACTATTCCCTTTCCTCCTCCTGAAGCTAGAAGTATCCCCATGGTGTGGGTAGGGAAGTAAAATTTAGAGATGAAGTAGTCTGTCCAAGGTCGCATGGCCAGCGAGCGTCTGGGCTGGGATTCCCGCCCGGGCCTCCCTGCCGCCCAAGGCCTGGCTCACTCTCCCAGCGAACACCTTTGCTCATTTGAACATCATGAGAAGCCACCTTTTCACCCTTCCATATGTCTCTCTCTTTAATCTTTGAGCTCTTATTTGCCCAAGCTATCTGCCGTCAGTTTCTCTGACAAAATTTTGAGACTGATAGAGATGTGTGATCAGGACAGACAAGTTTAGAGAACAGGAAAAAGGAGGTAAGTTTAGAAGCATATATGACAAGTCAGGAGCAACCTCTTTCTTTACCGCTTTTCCCTTACCTTGTGCTATTTCTGTTGAGTGTGTCAGCCTGGCATCCTTCAAACAGAATAAGGAAGCAGGCACATGTAGAGAATATGAATTCTCCTGGGGAGGATCTATTTCCAGCTTCACTGTTAGAAAAGACAAAGAGAGAACCAGCAGAGGACTTGGAGAAAAGTATGATGAACTTGGTTTCTTCGAACCTGCAGACTTTTCACACCTGTGCTTCTCTAAGAATCTGACCAAACCCCAAGACTTTCCTAACTCAGCTTGCAGTCCAAAGGGTTTGCTCATGGCTGGGAGTAGCCACGAGCCCCACGCACTTGCCAGAGCAGCATATCGGATGCACAGAGAATTGCTGATTGGGAAGGAACTGCTGATGTGGGAAATGGCGTGCCTCAGAGGCACATGCCACAGCACCAGCCCCTCAACCTCTGCCCCTGTGCCTCGAGGGAGGAAGGATTCTCAGGGTCCAGACACAGGTCACCCGCATTTGGGTCAGGGCATAGGGAGGGAAAGAAAGATGGGACAGAGCTCCCAAGTCAGTCAGCCCAACTAAGGAGGTAGAATCTCCACCCTATGGAATTGTACTCTGAGAAGCTGGCTTTGTAGTTTTGTTCATTTTGTAAGCAGGACAGGGGGAAAAAAATCAAGTTCAATTACCACTCATTAGAAACTGTATTTTTCTTGGAGAAGCAAGAACTAGTTTATAGAAATAAGTGATTGCATAGGAATTTGAACCTCACTGACCTATCTCTTCTGTTGGAATTCTAATTAGTTTAGATGTGCCCCTAGTGCTCCTTCTTAGCTATCTCTTTCCTTACACAATCCACACTTGACCCCTACTGTGTTGTTGCCACATGCACTCTGTCTTGCTGTGGTGTAGATCAAGAGCAGCCCCTCCTAAACTATCGTACGCTTTGTGTAGGTAGGATTTTGTGAAGGTGCTTGGATCATGGGGGTGTCATACCTGATAATTTTTTAGGAAAGAGGGTCTGTTCTGAAGAAGTGGGCCACAGGGAGCACAACCCAGAACTGCACATCCCCTCCCCAGCTCCTCCCTCCTCTCGGCTCCCGGCCACCGTGATGTGAGCAGCTGCCCAACGCCAGGCCCTCCCACCACACATTTAGGCCTTGGCTCAGGCCAACTGTGGACTGAGCCTCCCCAAACCATGAGCCCAAATAAACCTCTGCTCCTATAAGTTGTGGGCATCAGACATTTTATCCCAACAATCAGAAAATGACTAAGATGGCTAACAGGAAGACTTAAAGAAATCATTAGGTTGGGCACAGTGGCCTGTCCCCGTAGGTACAGTTCTACAGGAGGCTGAGGAGGATCACTTGAGCTAAAGAGGTCAAAGCAGCATAGCTTGACCCCATCTCAGAAACAAACAACTGATTATAGCCAGGTTCTCTTGCTGGAATTCAGATGCTATCTGCCTGTCCTACGGGTTCCTGTCTGCACACATGCCTTGGCGCACACATTCGGCATGCACAGGGCTACATGCACAGTGGCAAAGAGAGGACTGCACTGTGTAGATGAAACCGTCTTCTGGGCATGGAGGAGGGGCTCACTGGCCTTGCATGCTCAGGACTAAGGGTTCTCCTTGGATTCAGGACTTTCACAAAGCTCCAGGCAAAGGAGGACCGATCCCTCCTTGTTCATGAGGAGGTTAAACGGAAAAAGATCCAACCCAAACTTGTACAGCATCAAGTTGTTCAAAATACACTGAATTATTAACAAACCATCTCAAGGTACAAATGTGAGTCCATTGTCCACCCATCGCATGGAACAAATGAACACCACACAGTGGAGAGATAGTTATGCGTGCCTCAAGCCTTCAGCAAGAAGCCCCAAGGTAATTTTTCTTTATCTATAAAGTTGATGAAAAAAAAAAAAAAGATCCTGCCAGGTGTTTTGCTTCCTAGTATGAATGAGAGGAACAGAAGCACTTGTGTGAAGTGCCAAGTAGATGGCAGCGCTGCTGAAGGGAGGTCCTAGGCTCTGGCTGGGGCAGGCGAGCCTGCGTTTTCTCGGGGTGAACGTAGGGACCGGAACGGGCCCAGAGTCCGCGTGCACTTGCGGGTTGGGTGCTCACTGCTGTCCAGTGTTTCACGTCCTCATCACTGCGGGGCCGAAAGCGCTCCTTCTAATCCTCTCCTATAGGACAGCGGGGAGTGCTAGCATTTTTGGACTGCTTCGCATTCCTTCTTGCCTACTTTTGAGAACATACTACATTTTAAAACTTGTTGGTCTCTTTCATGTTTTATTTGACCCTATGTAATTGCATTCCTGAAGGCATAACAGGCCCCCCTAGTGATTTACACCCTGTATTAAATGTCAGTTTTGAAGAGACACAGTTAACAGTTTGGTTTAACCTCCTGCCTTTTCTCTTTCTATTAGCTCAAAGCTGAATTCGAGCCTCAGCGCTAGGGGCTCCGAGGAACAGTGAAAAGCTCAACCTTGACTTGGAGCAGCAGTAATGCTGAAGGGAATCTCTCAGTTCTTTTTCCACTTTCACCGTGGGTAGCTGGTCACCCTGAAGAGGCATCTGTGGCTACTCTCCGGGCACAGCAAATGAGGACGGTGACTCAGAACCACATCCTGGACTGGCCAGGTCCTGTTTCTCATTACTGCCCATCGCCCCAGACCCAGGGACACCAACAATTGCCATAAACCACGATTCTGTCTCACGCATGTGGTAGCCAGTGAGTAATGAGTTGGATAGGGCTGTGGGGAAAGATATCATCTTGGTAATTTATTTCATTTTTGTGCTTATTTATACACTTAGCCGCTATGATATTATGGTTGGTGAAAATGTTTCATTTGCCCTTGTAGATTCTCTTACAGTATATTTAACGACTGCTTAATCACCTGTTGTGAATTAATTATCCAGAGAACCTTTAAATAAATCGTGATGTAATGGCACATTCCCTATGATTCTCTGTGTGAGTGTGCCTGCGTGTTTCAAATCTAGAAATAAATATATCCTGTGTGATAACCTCACACGTAAATTAAGCAATCATTATTCCTCTCAGAGGTCCGTATTAAAACTAGAAGACAAATGCAATTGTGTGTTAAAAATAGTGGTCTATGTAGAGCTCAAAATAAATACCTCCTGCACTCTGCTCCTCTCTGCCTGCCTGTCCCGCTTCTCCCCAGTGACCGCATTCCACTGGACTTGATTGAAAAGGACTGCAACTTTATACCAGGGGCAGGACGAAGTCAGAAATAAAGAAAATTAGGCTCAATTCCCTGCCAATAGGAAGATGTGACCTAGTTTGATCATATCAGCCTGACACCTTAATCTCCATCTCCCACTCCGAAGCCACGTACAGACCATTAGCTAAGACATTTAACCTGGAACTCGGAGTCTGCAGAGAGAGTGCTTCACGTGGATCTAGGAGACAAGAAAGCTTGCTCTTTGTACATATATTTATCTTGCTTTTATTTTTTAATTCCTTTAAAGTAGTTAAAATGGATAAAGTAGTGAAAAAATGGGGGGCAAAAGAAAAATAAAATGGAAGAAACAAGACAGCATCGGAAAGAAGACATGGACCAACTGTAAGCCAAAGCATAAGCATCTGTCACCACCACGACTGCCCTCAATAACTACTGCTGAAATCGGGCACTGAAAGAACTGAACTGCTGAGTGCTCTGCCTGTCAGGAACCAGCGGGAAAGGGCAGCGGTGGCTGGTGTCACATTCCAAGTGATGCATTTTTTTTTCCTACTCACCAGATCCTGCAGAGGTAGGTCCTAACTTGCAGAATTATAAAGGGAAAAATTCAAAATTTATCTTCCGTTCCTAATAGACCACCTTGATGTTTGGTTATTTATCATTTCCCTTCACGCAAGCCATTATTAATCCTCTTCCAATTTTCATTAAGAACACACAATTACTCCACTGATTAGGATGTTACAGTTACCATGGTAAAAAGTCCATGGTCCAAGCATATTGTAATAACCTTGTTTTATGCTACAGGCAGCTATCCCAGTCTTTCAAAACTTCAGTCACATCAGTACAGAAAAAGAGCATGATAATCTCTGCTGTTGTCATAGACATGAAGAAAATCCTCTCCAGAACACCAGGAAAGTCCAGCTATACCGTATTGTGAGTGTGTGCTCTGAGAAACCACCGATTTAAGAAAACCTATGGGGCTGGCCAAATAGCTCAGTGAATTCACGTGCCTGCAAACAGGCGCAGGGCCTGGGGGTTTGATCCCCAATCCCTGGCCTGCTGTGCTGGCCCCATCTCCGGGGGCACACTGAGACTGCAATTGAGAGTGGGCGTGGTGGCACCTGCCTGTGATCCCAGCTCTTGGGAGGCTATAAACAGGCGGATCACTATGAGTCCAATCTAGAAGTGAGATCCTGAACACCCTGTAGACCCTTCCCTAAAATACAGGGGGGAGAGAGAGAGAAAGAGAGGAGAACCTGTGGTACCCTCAGTGCCATTAACTTCCTGGCCAGTCTTGAATCTAAATCTTTTGATCACTAAAACTTCGCTGCAATTAGCATCACACACAACTGTCAGGTTTCCCTGTGTGTGAGACTCCCCCAGAGGCCAAGCTTCTAAATTATGGAGGTGCTGAGATAGGGGCTCGACTGCAGTTCCCCCCACTTACCTGTCTGTGGGACAGTTTACTCATAGCCTGTATCTTACAGTAAAACCGGGGCTAATATAATAGCTGCAACTCATCAAGTTATTGTAGGAATTCAAGGAGAGACCCTCTGTTAAGAAGGCAACCTAGTGCATGTGTAAGTGCATCTTTGTGGGTAGAATGAGCTCTGAAAAGCTATCTGTAGTTGATTATGTTGCATAAAGACCGCTTTCCTGCCTGAAATGTTGCATACTTTTTGAGGGAGCCTGTGTCTCTCATTCAGTGATTCGTGTTGTGATCTTATAGGGCTCTTAGTCAATGACAGCATTTCATTCTGCAGCCTTGATAGCTAAGGCATAAGGAAAATCACACATTAAGTGCCCAGGGCCAGCTTGATGTTTTATATTGAGAGTGAGCCTATGGCTTTGTAAGGGGAATATTCATTTATTTCCATTTTGATACTTTAAGTTGTCATGTGGTAGGTTTTTTAAAAGTGGTTTTTCAGAGTTTGCAGGACTGATAAGAGAAATCTTTATCTCATTTCAATCTGCATCTCCGCCTGAATGCAGTTGAGTAGCGTGTGCTATTTATTTGCAAGAGGTTGCTCTTCTGTGAACTGTTGCCATTCTTTGCCCACTTTTTTTTGGTATATTTTGTCCTTTTCAATATTGTTTAATTATTTTAATTATTACATATAATGCATTTGGCCAGGCATGGTAGCACACGCCTGTAATTCCAGAATTCAGGAGGCTGAGGCAGGAGGATCCTTTCCAGTCCATCCTGGGCTACAAAGTGCACTCAAGGCCAGCCTGAACTGCATAGCAAGACTCAGTCTCAAAAATACACACACGGGGCTGATGAGACAGCTCAGCAGACTAAGCGCCTGCTTAGGCAAGCTCAGGGACCAGGGTTCGATCCCCAGTACCACATGCTGCACTGGCCCTGCCCCTAGGCACGCTGAGCCAGCCACAGAGTCTGGAAGTGGTGGTACACGCCTGTAATCCCAGTGCTGAGGAGGCTGAAAACAGGAGGATCACTATGAGTCTGAGCTGCATAGTGAGACCCTATACCAAAGACATAAAAAAACTACATACACACAAAAAAAATCAATGCATTTAATATTTTATTTTAATATACTTTATAGTCTTAGTATCTGTATAATTACTTAAATGTCTCAATTCTTAATAAGGGCT
>NW_004524678.1:1035885-1044712 GCF_000260255.1 Octodon degus
TGGACCTGGCAGTAGCCCTTCTAAGCCCAGACAGTTTCTCAGCTTCTAATGTGAGCTTCTGGGCTACATGGTAGCCCAGCCCATCACTACTGCAGGGTTCCAATAATGTGGTTCTTGTATACATGCCATTATTTTTCTTATACAGTTGTTAACATATTTATAAAAATGGAAAATATAATCCAGAGGCCAGTGGGATTCACAGTGCATGAGTGGGGCCGGGCCTCTGTCGGTGTGCAGGCCTGTCAGCCATTGTGTATCTGGAGGAGGGGCCCATGGAGCCATGCGTAGCTCTCAAGCCAGAAGACAAGAGTGGAGATCTTTCAAGGACAAGTTCATTTTTGCTTTAAATCCGAGCTTGGTGGAACAGAACTGATGCCTGCAGTTTAAGGTTGGGAGATAAGATAAATATCTCAAGGATAAGATAATTAACTGAGCTATTAAAAGAAGGGAACAGGGCTGGGAACAGTGGCGTCTATCTGTAATCAATCGTAGCACCTGGGAGGGTGAGCCAGGATTCTAGCCCAGCCTGAGTAATTGAGCAACTTAGCAATCCTTCCCTCAAAATAAAAATGGAAAAATGGCTGGGGACATAGCTCAGGGGGAAGGGATTGGGTCCAATCTTAGGTACCAGAAGAACAAAATAAAACAAAGCAAAATGGAAAGAAAAAGTAGAATACAAAACAAGGGGAAGTTCATTAGTTGACTAAAGTCAGTGGTGTTATTTGCTTATGTAAATTTTACTGAGTGGAGTCAAAGAACACTCTTTTGATTGACCCTGGAGAGCAATATAGTTGCAGGGAGCGTTTGGAACTTGGCAGAAGGGTGAAGGAGGAGTAGATGATGGTTCCTTTGAGTTCGTTGCTACTAAACTCTTGTAACTCTGACTTCCTAAAGTATAAATGGGAGACCAACTCTTTCAAAATTACAAGCACAAATTGCTTGACTTTGTCTCCTTGTCCTGAAGCTGGTTTCCTTATCAGTACACAAGTATGCTCTTGAGCAAATTGGTCTTGTGTGTGGCGTCACAATTTAAGGAATTTGTGGTGGTAAGGGTCAGGGAGCTAGCTCAGTAGAATAAGCACCTGCCTGGTGAGTGCAGGGCCCTGAGTTCAATCCTTGGTACTGCAAAAAAAAAAAAAATAAATAAATAAAAAAAGTGGGAGTGGAAGAGCCTTCTTTACCTTGTAGGAAAAAGGAAATAAACACATTCTAGGCATCCAGGTTACTTAGATAAGACAGGCAACTCTCCACGTCTGATCTTCCTTGGGCCGTTGATGAGGTTGCAACATTGTCACCAAAGGCATAGGGACTGGGCAGTTGGCAAAACACAGACCTGGTTCTCAGGTGATCTGGATTTGGGGCAGTTTAAACAAAGAGTGAAAGACAAGAGTTTCCATGGCGCCATCCAAGAAGCTTCTGCCAACTTATCTACATAGCCAGGGCTATGGTGACATCACAACGCAGCTTGCTAGCATCTTTTATTCTAGAGCTGATGTTTCAAGTCAGGCATCTGAACACTCCCGAGGAAGTCAGCAAAGTCCCCAAAATTCTAGGCAAAGTTCAGTGTGCGGATGAGCATGTAGACCTTCCTAAAGTATGATTCAAGAGGCTGGATTCTGAAACAAAACCAGACAGTGAAAATGACTTCTTTGGACAAGAAAAATTCCTTGAACTCTCCCAATAAGCAAAATTCTATAATTTCTGGCTACTTCTTTTTCAAGAGAATGAAGTCAAACAATTTAATTAATTAATTAATTAATATGTCATATTTTGCACTTATTCTACAGAGCCACCTCCCTGGCCCCATATTTTCCCTTTTTGCAGTTTTTATGGCATAAAAAAATGTAGAGCTGTGTTTTGGTTTGCTCAAGTTTAAGATTCTATTAAGTATATGAGCTAGTTTGCTGATTACAAATGAAGTTCATATTTAAATGGAAATATGTCATACTTCTGCATTCAATTTATTTTTTTAAGCATTATTTATATATATGCTTGCATATTCAGGTCTGTCTGTATTTCTTTCTTTCTTTCTTTCCTTCCTTCCTTCCTTCCTTCCTTTCTTCCTTCCTTCCTTCCTTCCTTCTGAGTCAAGATGTCAATATGCAGTTGAACTCTCACAAATCCTCCTGCATCAGACTCTGGGGTGCTGGTTGGGATTATAGGTATGTGCAGCCATGCCCAGCTCAGCATTCAGTTTGAACTCAAGCCATTCGAACCAAGATATTGCTAAGCTCTTTTTCAGTAGAAAACAAAACTGTAATTTTCTCCCTGTCTATCTTCAATGAATACCATTTATCAATTTCTTTTTCATTGAGAAATACTTGAACTCTAAGTAACCACTTAAAATGTTTTTCAAATGTACTCATATAGCTAATATAAGTGATAAAGTGGGATAATAAAAAATGCTCAATTAAATCCACAGCAGCAGAAAAGGAGAAAAATACAAACCAAGAGCAATGAATAGAAAACCACGGACAAGATGGTAGAATTTTATCCAATGATAAAAATAAGAATGATCTTTAAATGTAAAGACTTAGAGTAAAAGCAAAAAGGAGAAAGAGGTAATATGAAAACAACATGTTTTCATGGTGAAATCTAGAGGTGCTAAACCAAATTAGACACAGTAAGCTTCAGAAAAACAAACATGCTCACCAATCAAGATTTGATATAGAGCTGGGGAGATAACTTGGCGGCAAAAGCACCAGCCTGGCAAGCTAAAGGTCCCGAGTTCAATCCCTGGTACCACATGACCTGCCGGCTCCAGAACCCTGGGTATGTGGCATATGCCTGTAAGCCGAGTGCTAGGAAGGCTGAGACATGAGGATAACTATGAGTCTGAGCTTTGTAGCAAGGCCCTGCACCCCCCCCCAAAAAAAAACTTGATATAGTGAGAGTTGAGTCTATTTCACATGAACAAGTTAACAATCTTCAATATGTATGCACCTAACAATAAAACTTCAAAATGCACAAGGTGAAAATTGACACTGTTAAAAATATATATATAATAGAAGACCTCAACACATCTCTTCAGGAACTGATACAACAAATGGGTGGAAAACAAAGGGGGTTATTGATGATCTAAACAGCTTTGTCTAGTACCTTCATTCCTTGACCTTTATAAACTTCCCCACCTAGCAACAGCAGGACACATATTTTTTCTAGCATATGTTGAGCATTCACTAACATGAGCCCTCTTCTGCTCTAGAAAGCAAATCCTAGGGCTGGCCAAATAGCTCAACAGATTAAAGCAGCTGCAAGCAGGCACAGGGGGCAAGGGTTAGATCCAGGCCTGCTGCACTGACCCCCGCCCCCAGGGCGCACTGAGACAGCAATTGAGACTGGGCATGGTGGTGTACACCTGTAATCCCAGCTCTTGGGAGGCTGTAAACAGATGGATCACTATGAGTCTGATCTAGTAGTGAGACCCTGAACACCCTGTAGACCCTTCCCCCTGCCCCCCCCCCAAAATACAAAAGAAAAAATAGAAAGCAAATCCTACCAAAATTAGAAGAGAAGTCACATGAAACATGTTCTCAGGCCATACTGGAACAAAATGCCACCAATAATAGCTAGACATTTGGGAAGTCCCCAGATGTTCAGGAATAAAGCAGCACACTCCTAAGCAACCCATGGGTCAAAGAGGAAGACTCAAGGGAAATTCAGAGCTCATCAGTGTGAAGCTGGGGCAGAGTGTGGCTCCGGAAGTGGCCCGGCCTCTTGGGAAGCAACTTGGGAAGAGGAGCCAGGCCTTTGGGAAGAAGGCTACACTCGCATCCAGTGTGGGTGGGATTAAAACACAGGTGGGTTTGTGGGTATGGCTGAGACACTGGATAGGGAGCAAATACACCGAGGACATTTTGGGTCTGGTCGTTTGTTCTAAACTCAGCTCCTCTATACAGTGTGCTCTAATGAACACGCTAAACCACACTTCCCAGGACAGGCTGGGAAATAAAGGCAAAGGATATTGCCAGTTTGGGGCAGTGCATCAATTCAGAGCTTTCTTTTGATCCTGTTGATCCTGTCCTATGCTTTGCCCCACTTAATCAAATTCTAAATATGACTCATTTACTGAGGGGCAGACACTAAGCTGAGCATTTTACAAATGTCACTTTATTTGATCTTCACCCACACAGACTCGTCAGAAAAAGTCTTGCTCCCCATTTCACAGAGGTGTAAATTGAGGCAAAAAGAAATGAATCAGGCCCACAGCTAGTAAGTGGCAAGAGTTTGGCATCTATGTTGTTTGTCCCCTCGGTCTCTCCATCCGTGTGATATGCTGCTGTCCGTGATGAGGACTCAGCATGTGGCTATAGAGTTGGCACTCCACAGTGTTTAAAAGACACAACGGTCCTGATAGAGAAGCTTGCCCTCACAAATCTTGATGGTTCCGAGCAACCTCAGAGGGCTGGTGTTTTTTGCTTTCGAGCGCAATCACTGACGCCCACAGCCTGCAGGACCGCCCGCCAGCTCCAGGGGGCGCCCGCCAGCCCCAGGGGGTGCCAGCCAGCTCCAAGGGGCGCCCGCCTGCTCCAGGGTGAGGGGGCTGTGCTCTTGGTCTCTTTCTCAAAAGTCCTTTGGACCAAAACAAGCAGCATGGAGAAACTCACTTTCAGCATGTTTTCTTATTTTTTCTTTATACATTTCAAAATTTTTAGTTTATTAGCCCACATTTGCAGTATGCAATGACTACGTTCAGTATGTGGAGTTGTTACCTGCATGTAACCCACCGTGATTGTTGGCACTTCCCCCCCCCCACACACTCCGTCCCTCTTGGTTCTTTTCCATTTGCAGAAGATCTATTGAGTTGGGCCTTCTGTGACTACCTGGAAAGTACACAGATAAAGGGCAAAATGGGAGGTTTGGAGTCTGGAGTCATCCTTCTCACCAAGCAATAGAAATGTTGAAGAAAAATTTAAAAAATAGCTAACATGGACAAGACAATATTTGTGTAGGCAAAAATATGTAAAGAGAAAAACAACTGGTGGATGATGGTGAAAAATATAAAATGAATGTATACTACAGTGTGAATTTGCATGTGTTACTTTAACTGTCCTTTTACTTAATTTTCTTATCTGAGAAGTTGGGATAATACAAATGTTTATTATTACATAGGTTTGTTATATATACCATATATGTAGGGTAATAGGTGTTCAATACATTTGTAGTTATTAGCATGGTCATAGAATTAATAACATGTAAGAAAATTTTCAAGGCTCAAGAAAATGAGACACTAAAACTGTGTAACCTGTTTTAAAATCCATGATTAAGTTGCCCTTTCTTGAATCTCCAAGAGAAAAATCCTTCCCTCTTTCTGAAGTTCTGGTAAATTACTATTTTAGCATTTATTACATTTGAAGCCACCAGACCACGTGATTAAATGGATGCAGTCAAAGGAACCGCTGAGCTAAAGCCAGTCCAACATTTATTACATTTGAGTACGGTTATTTGCTCTGAAACTCCTGGAGGGCGGGAATAAGGTCTTGTTTACCTCTCTCTCATGACCTTCCCCCATCCACTCTGGCCTGCATAAACAAATACAGTGGCACCTAGGACAGCCCCTGCAACCTAGAACTGCTCTGGTGCTGAATAAATGCTAAGATGAACTGAATTGAGATGGAAAGACTGGACTCACCCAGGAGAAGCAAGACTGAGCAGAGAAAACAAGGAAAAACTGAGGGTGGCATTTGTCACGCAGAAACAGGACAGTCTTGATATGTGTAGATAACAAGCATTCGGCACTGTCCAGTTGTGTTTTAAATGCAACAAAAGCATATTTACTCTCCTGGGATGCAAATAGTCCTTTGTAAAATAGGAGCTGGCCAGGCTTCTGACTCACAAGAACCCTGGCCCCAAGTTTAGTTTGGGTCAGGCTCAGAGATCACTGTGAAAGCTTTTATAAAGCTGTGGTTGTGCGGATGTGCTTGTGAGATTTGATGTGAATAAAGACAGTTCTTCAGCAGACTGTCCTGTGAGTTCCCAGTTTCCTTGCATTCGCTGCGGTCAAATGGACAAAAGTGTGTCCAGCTGTTCTGTGGTAGTCAGGGGCAAATCATGGACTCAGAGACTGTAGGTGGTGTCACCATAAGTCCTGACAGCTGTGTTTGTTCTGCAGTGCAAGCACACGTGTACCATCCTTACACACACACTCCCCCAACACAAACGCACATACACGATCTCTCTCTGACACATACACTTGGAAACACACAGTCCCAAACATACAGTCCAACACTACACATTCTCAGGCACACACATACTCTTATACTGAGACACATACTTTCAGACGCTGTCTCAAATATTTACACATGCATACACAACACACACATGTGTCACACACACACACACAGTTCTTTAGTGATCATTTCAAATATCGCATTGATAACCTTTGAGTAGCAACAAATGTGGGATCTGGCATTGCCTCCTCTCCACATAGGGCACCAGCAGCACTAAGTATTTCTGGATTTGCTCCTAAACTTGTGTTCTTGCCTTTATATTAGTCAATCTTCCGGTAGAGCAGTTGAATTTAAAATTTCTCATCTTGAGATTTTTCAAGAGATTCTGACTAAGCAAGCATTGGGCAGTATATGAATCTTCCTTCCAAATCTACAATAGGATATCTAAAACACTTTGGATGTAAAGATGTAGAGCTAATTTTTGAGTTCTAGTAGGTTGTTATGACTTGTGTCTAGATGGCCCTCAAAGCCTCATGCAAGGGCCGGCCAAATAGCTCAGCAGATTAAAGCTCCTGCTTAGGCAGACTCAGAGGCCAGGAGTTCAATCCCCAGGGCTCCTGTGCTGGCCCCACTCCCTGGGCATGCTGAGACAGCCATTGAAACTGGGCATGCTGGTGCCCACCTGTAATCCCAGCTCTTGGGAGGCTGTAAACAGGTGTGTCATGACAAGTCCATTCTAGTAGTGAGACCCTGAAACACCCTGCAGACCTTTCAAAAAAAAAAAAAAATCAATAGAATATCCAAAATACTTTGGATATAAAGATGTTTGAGTTCTAGTAAGTTGCTATGACTCTTGTCTAGATGTCCCCTCAAAGCCTCATGCAGTCATAGGTGGGGCTTTTTCTGTAGTGGCTGAACTTAGAATATGTGATTGATTCTCACGGTGCAATGCTTGGACTGAAGGTGCTAGGATTAAGGATGAGCAATTACTAAATCAGCCCTCTGATGGTTTGGCACTGCTTTACCTCCTTACCTGGGTACAGTATAAGGGAGAGCAAGAGGCTTGTTTTGTCCCTTGCTAGACTTGCTACCTTCTGCCCACCATGAACTGTTTCTCCTTGTCACACTTGTCTGCCAGGCCACCCTGCCTCAGCAACAAGAAACCCAAGACATAGGTCAGCCTTCGTTTCGGCACTGTACCCTAAGACCTCAGGGGCTTTGATAACTCAGACACCACAGTCCAGCTGTGGTGAAGTTGCTTGTTGAGGCCGCTCCTGCGTGTTTTCCATGGCTCTGTCACAAGAAGGGCTATATTTAAGAACAGGGCCTCATGCACATTTGTGTCTGAGATGAGCAGGTCATGCAGCTCACCCACTTGCTGACCTGGAGCCTCATCAAATGAAGTCTTTGGAGCAGATGATGTGGAAATGCTCAGCAATCCATAGACGGGTGCAGGCCTCCTCTGAACTGATGTAGATAAGGGAACAGTGCCCTTCCAGGTGCTGCCAGAAGATCCAGGCCCTAATCAGTGGTGGGAGAGAGAGGCAGGGAGTCACCTACTTACACCCAACTTCAAGGGCCCAGGAGAGCTAGCAGAGGATGTCGAGGGAGACATGAGGTTTTCTCCTTCCTTGAATGGAGACCTGAATTAGAAAACTGGCTCCCATCTGAATGACGTCAACGCCTCTTCTCTCTGAACAGCAGCTCAGACTCACAGCCTGGCCTGGATCAGGCCAGGGTGAAGATAAATGCCTAAGGGTTTTACATTAGGACTGCCCTGAAATCTGTGACAGGTGGTTGACAGATGGCAGCATCCTATTGTGATCACTACTGTGTTCTTTAGTGTCCTTGCTATAAAAAAATATTCCTCTCCTGGGCTCACATGGAAACACCTGAGATGAAGGCACTGAAAATGTCTAAGAGGGTGGCTCTTTGATCCCATTCCTGACCCTGCCTATCCCCCTACACAAGTGAAGGGCTGCTTCCTCTACGGATCATTTCAGGAAAGGCTCTGGTCAGACACAAACTTCTTCCTTTCCCCGCCTCCACCTCTTCAGCTGGTAGACATCTTACCTGTTTCATTCTGACTTTTTACATTGAATTGAATCCTTTCAATTTTACAGCTAGTATTTTACTGCTACACCTCATTTTTTTTTTAGTACTTTTGCACCAAGGTGGACTTTCATTTTTGGTAGCAGTTTGTGGTCTTCCTTTGGGTACAGCTATCATTGTAAGTGATCTGTTTCAAACTTAAAATGATTTCTGGCTTAAAACCATGCCGTTCTGGTTTCCAAATCACATCCCTCGTGTAGCTATGCCTAATAACCATGCCTATAAGGTATTTAAGGTAGTTGGAAAATATTTTATTATGGCTTCAATTCCCTAAGAGCATTTCAATGTCACTTATTCAGGGAGCCAAAATAGAAGCTTGATCTTGGAATTAATTAGGGATTAACACCGAATCTTAATTTTAAAAGTATCAAAGGGAAGAAAACAATTTAGGCTCCAGTGTACATCAATGGATACTTCTACCTGGCAGAGTACCGTAGCTGTGCCGGCTGCCTAATCTCTTGCCACACCCTGATGCTTCCATGACTACCATCACACCAAAGCCCCAACAACCTTTCAGGTGCTGCTCCTCAGGGAAAAAGCTCTCC
>NW_004524678.1:1044812-1046439 GCF_000260255.1 Octodon degus
CACACGCCCACACTACTCCTTGCACTCAGGAGCCTGAGGCAGAAAGAGAGCTGCAAGTCTGGGGTCAACTGGATTACGCAGCAAGACCCCGCCTCAGAATTTTTTCCAATAAAAAGAACTTTTTGTTAACACTTACTAATGGTAAAATTGATGAGATTCGGTGTTTAATATTTCCATACATATACAGTGAAGTGATCCAACCCAACCTGTATTTCTGCCCGCTCCTCCACTGCTCCCAATGCTGGGTGGCCATCAGCCTTCCCTTTCTGGCCACCTTCTTTACCCTGCATGTACAAAAGACAGTGTTTCTGCGTCTGCCTTATTCTGCATAGCACAGTGGGCCCCAGTTCCACTCGTTTTCTTGCAAATGGCAGTATTTCATTCTTCTTTGTAGCAGCACCATGTCCCATCACCTATATACAGGACGTATTTTTTAACTCTCCATCTGTGGATGGGTACTTTGACTGGTACCATATTTTACACAGGAAGATTTTAGTGGCTATCCTTCTAAGTCCTTTTTCTATGCAAATATATACAAATATATGCAAACTATATACAAATACATGCAAATGATATATTGCGTTATTGTTTTATAATCTGACCTTCTACTTTATTGATATGTCTTGGACACATTTTTATGTCACTAAATGCTAATTATAATATAATTTTGGGTTCTGGATTGAGTTTCATGGTATACCATGATTTATTTAATAATTTGTAACTTTAGATTATTTTTTGGGGGGAAAGGTTTCTTTGGTACTGGGGACTGAGCCTAAGGCCTTTGGACTAAGCTACAACCTCAACTCATTTCATTTCATTTCGAGACAGGATCCTGCTAAGTCACTAAGTTGCCTGGCTGGGCTTTGATGTGTGATCTTCTGCTTTAACATCCCAGCCCACTTTGCCGATAATCTCTTAAAAACAACTCAATATAAGTGTAAGTGTTAATGTAGCATTTGCCTTTCCTGCCACAATCACACCTTGCAAACCTTTCTCCTCCGATTGCAGCTCACAGGAAGAGGAAAGAAGGCTCACTGGTCTGTCCCATACCCGAATGTGTGACCTACATTGTGGCACATGTGCAATGAGTAATGAAAATGTATGGTGGATATTTTTAAACATTTGTTACACTAAAGGACACACTCCCATTAAAATGCCTTCAAAATCCTCCTTCTTGCTTCAAACATGCTCATCCCAGCATTCCTGATACTTTCCGAAGCAGTTCTGCAAGTCTCCTTTTGTGAGTGTCTTTATGATGTGTGATTAAAAAACAAAACAAAACCTGGGAACACAGCTGCAAGTGCCACCCAATGGAAAGGCAGGCTTGGAAGAACGTCAGAGTCTCCTTACTCACACTGTATTCCCCAGATCTGGTGCCTTGTGACTTCTGGCTCTTCCTCCAAATGAAAATACCACGAAAGATACACATTTTGAATTGTGAAGGACATCAAGGCAGCCAGTCCAGTGCAATAAAAGATACTGAGGAAAGAAAATTTTCAGAGATGCTCCCAAAAGTGGCAACAACAATGGGACATGTGGGCCTGAAGCAAAGCAGAGCTCTTGAGGGCAATGGCAGTGTGCCTTCTACTGTGATACATTTTTTTAATTGAGCTTTATTTTTTTTTAA
>NW_004524678.1:1047874-1048847 GCF_000260255.1 Octodon degus
AGGTGCTCCATGGCTGGGCAGGGGCATGCAGTACATCCAAGGGCTATGAGCAGAAGGTAGGAAGTCTCCCGACCTAACTAACATCCGTCAGAGTCCTCCCCTTTCAGCACGACCTCGCCACTCTACCACTCCCTTCCAAGCCTAAAACTCTGCCTTCGACTTGCCAGGGAGGTGCAGGGCAGGGAGGCAAATTCCTACAAATCCAGCAACCAGGAGGAGGGCTGAGAATTGGAGGCCTACACGGTGAGACCTTGTCTTTTTTCAAAAAAGTGCGATATCTACAACATACAGTCTGCGTCAGGCATGTTTCCCCAGTAGATTAATCAGTGAGGGGCTTTGTCCAAATCGGATAGGCATCTGAATCATCTGCATGAGTACACACACGCACGCACGCACACACACATGTACTCACGCACGCATGCACAGGCTGTCGCCCTCTGTGTTAGCGAGTGGGGGCAATGGGTGTCCAGTTCAAGCTCCCACCCGTCTCAGCACCCTACCCTGACGCCTCAGCCCTGGTCCCCACTCCTTCCCCTGTCCTCCCACCGCGGCTCTAAGGAAGCGCCTTAGCAGCTGCCTGGCTCCGCAGCCATCACAGTGTTCTTCGCTTCTCTCCGACTTTCTGTGAGCTCTTCGAAGTCCACCACCGTGCCTTAGATTTCTCCTAGACTGTTCCTTGGCTTGGTGCGTGGCAAGTCCTTAGTAAGTGGTCAAAGCTCACCGGATAGATTCTGGTGCCTGAAATGTGCCTTGAAACCAAGTACTATGAAGGAAGCTAAGTTTCCCGTATCTTACAACTTTCACAAACTAAATTCTAAATGAAGGAAACATTTAACCAGTTAAAAATGAAACAGTGAAACCGCCAGGCAAATGTCATGGAATGAGCTACATGAGCCAGTCTTCCTAAACAGAGTGCATAAGGGAAAGAAAAGATGGATACATTTGATTTTAAAAATGTATCACTTCTCCGTGG
>NW_004524678.1:1048947-1051125 GCF_000260255.1 Octodon degus
AATACCCAGAACCTCTTCTTAAAGGAAGAAAAGAAAAATCTCTTGTGCATTTTTCACTTATTTGAAAACCTTGTGTGGAAGGGGAAGGGACTATGTACTGGGAGTGTTTCATTTTCAAATGCTTTTGCTGGAACTTCTGCCTTCCACAAGCGTTTGTTTCAGTTGCAGGCATCGAACTTCACTAGCAATACGTGTTTCATTTACAGTTTGAATAAGCACCATGAAATGCAAAAGGCTTCTGCCTGCCTAATGTTGAAAGAGAATTCTGAGTACAGTTCAAACAAAACATCCTCACCCCAACCTGGAGTGAACCTGCTTATCACTTGAGACTTCACTAACAGAGTTCTGGAACTTAGGACTCGAAGAGCTACAATTTTATTCCATAGGATGAAAGCATTTTCAGGGTATCTTTCATTCTGACCACCCTTAATTGAGGCTTTTTCATCTATGCTCATCAAGGATATTAGCCTGTCTTCTTCTTCTTCTCCTTTTTTTTTTTTTTTTGGTGGAACCGGGGACTGAACTCAGACCCTTGTGCTTGCCAGGCAAGCACTTATTCTACTGAGCCATCTCCCCAGCCCTCTTTCTCTAGTAAGTGTAATGGATACAAAATTTTAAAGTTGTCCCCTGTATAAGCAGTGGAAATGCCTTATCTCCAGGGCTAGCTGCTGGGTATTTGCAAATACTAAGCATCCTTTGGCCCACGAAACTGAATGGCTGCTGGCAGCAGCGTGGATATTCTGGCGTCTTTTCACTTTTATTTAGAAACTCCTTTTCTGAGCACCTTTGCTGAGAGCTAAAGCAATTATCAGAGCTGTAAACAAGGTCAGTTCCTCCACCTCTGGGGACAGCCAGTTCCTAAGAGCTGCCCCCAGCCCTGGAAATGGATTTTATCTCTAAGATGAATTTTGAATTTGAAATGATACACAAAAATGTGTTGTTGGTGTTTGCCCGAGTGTAATATATCCCTCCACACATTTTTTTCCTAAGAGGGAAATGTTAAGCCATTGCGAGACGTAAAATAAACTCTTGTTCTCAAAGATAAATTATTACAAT
The DNA here is from genome assembly GCF_000260255.1 of Octodon degus. NCBI lineage: Eukaryota > Metazoa > Chordata > Mammalia > Rodentia > Octodontidae > Octodon > Octodon degus. The sequence continues at coordinate 1,050,004 of NW_004524678.1, forward strand.
GAGAACTTTCTCCTGCTCTGAACCACTAAGACTAATCTTCGGCTTTGCACGGGAGAGTTTCCTGAAACTGTTGAATGCATTCTGTGTTTCTGGGACCTTGTTTCGGGAGAGGACAAGGGGAGCATCTCCAGTAGGTGAGTGATTTACCTTATCGTTCTTCTGCTGCAGCCTCAGAGATCCTGAGCTGTTGAAGCAGTGGCTTTTAGGTCTTTAGAACACCCTGAAGCATGCCCCAGGCTTTAGCATTTTTAGTTAAGAAAGAAAGAAAAAAGAAAGAGCCAGCTTGAATATCAACAAAGCCAAAAAAGAGTAGACCAGGTAGTTCAATTCGGATGATTTGAGATTTGAAATCAGGTAAGCTAAGCTGCAGACAAGGGCGGGGCGGCCCGGGCCCAGCCTATACGCTTTCCTGTATGTAGTACGCTCATTCCTGAGGGTACTTTAATGGCACCGAAAGTCACAGAGTCACTCGGTCTCAGGTCGTGTGAGCAAGGAGATCACCCTTTCACTTCTGCGAACATTTTCAGTCACATCTCCTTCCTTTCCTTGTGCTCCAAGAAAGAGAGATTATTTATACCTGACACATCATGTGGAGAAAATTGGTAGAATCATCACTTCTAGAAGTTTCTTCTGACAGTGTACAGCTCCTGATCCAAATGAAATAACAAGAAATGTTCTACCTCTGAAATGCCACCCCCATGCCTCCCCAAAGAATGTTTTTTTTCTCAAAAAAGAAGGAAAAAATAGGAATGATTCTAGAAAATGCTCTTTGGTCCTAAAAGACAAAATGAGGAATTATTCCTCTATTAAAACTTTGCAAATTGGTTTTATTTCAAACCTTTTGTAAAAACCCTAGAGCTGTGCCAGTAAGTTGAAAAGGTAATGAAGAAAAGAAATATTGTGTTCATTTCTTTGGTTTTGTTTCATATCTTGCTGAATTCTGTCTATCTAAAAATCTATTAGGTAGCTCACCCGTGCAATATCTCCCTCTCAAGTACGAGGCCGGAGTTCAAGTCCTGATATAAAATCAATCATACTATTAAGCTAACAAAGGTATGTACTGGCATACCTTGTTTAAATTCTAATGAGCTTGGGGCAGGCCAAATAGCTCAGCAGATTAAA
>NW_004524678.1:1063559-1069791 GCF_000260255.1 Octodon degus
TAAAGCAAAAACAAATAGCTGAAACAAATACAGAAACAGAGTAATAAACAACAATATATATGGTACAGAATTTCAAAACATAAATAAAAATTTAACAGTGTTTGTTGCATTACATATTTTTGTCAAATCTGTTGTTCAGATTAATAGATATAGGTATACAAGATGGATCAAATAATTAAACATTAATGCTTACTTTCAATAAACCTTAATTCTTTTGTCCTTTTTTACTTTTTTAAAAAGTTATGAGAGTAGACTAATTGATAAGATATTAGAAATGGTGCACTTTTAGAAGAACAAGATGAGAGGTATCAATAGCTCAGTTTTTTGACTCTTTTTTTTTTGTCTTTTATTGCTGGACAAATGTCCCCAAAGGCCAGCTTCAGCATCACTGTTAGCCAGAAACTGTTAGTTTCCTTGTTCCTCATGAAGGAAGGAGCAGGTCTTGTTTTGGTGATGCTGGTCATTGAACCAGGGGCCTCATGCAGGCTAGGCAGGGGCTCTACCACCAAGCTACAACCCTGGACCTGCCCCTCCCTAAGGAACAGTCACTGTGCATAGCCCTTTGCAAGGCAGAATCCGCTCCTGTTTTATTTTGGCCTTCGGTCCCCTGAATCACTGCACCCCTCTCCTGACCAGAAATGCCTCTGGCTGGGCAGTAACAGAACATCTCACATCCACTGGCTCACAAAGAGTTATTTGCTCACTTGCTAGGAGATTAAGAGGCCTGCAGTCCAGAGCCACCCAGAGATGGAGCCAAGATTCCCCCATCTTTTCAGGGCTTTTGTTCCACTTATCACTTCATGACCTCACACTTCGCCTCCAGCAATCTCATCCACATTCCCAGGAAGAGAAAGGAAAGACAGCAAAGGGTGGAAGCTGAGGGCAAGCACATGGCTGAGCCTGTGTTGCTTTTATGAGCAAACACTTTTCCAGAATCCCAATCCAGGAACTTGCTGCTTATGACCCAACGACCACAAGGACGTCACTTATGGCTGGTAACTTGGGGAGGTGGAATTGTGAATGGAGGTGGCCCAGCCAAGCAGAGGGGCCCACCACACCTGCACTGTAGTTCTGTTGCTTACTCCCTTCACTCCAAGCCTGCCTTTGCATTACTTCCTCCACCTTGCTCTTTGCTCTCCCCTATCTCCGCTTCATAAAGCCCTTCTGTTATTTACAGTCTGATAAAATACCACAGCCTCCAAGGCAGAGGAGCCTTCCCGCTGTCCTTCTAAGCCTCTTGGACTCAATGTCTTCACTCGAGAGCCGCCACTGTTTGTAGTTCTACAATGCACAGAGTACCTCGCGTTGCACGATGGTTGGGGGGGTATGTATTCGGTCTCTCAGTCTGTAGCTCACACTGAGAGCTACAAAGCCCAAAGCCCCAGGGAATATACCATTCAGCTGTACATCCCAAGGCAGCCCAGTGCAGAGTAGGTATTCAGGATGTGTTGGGTAAGTGCTTGCATATTCTGCAATATTCCATTCCAAACAGAAGAGTCGGCAGTACCCATCCAGTGCCTGTAACAGCCTCTCTGATGCAGCCTGATGAGAACATCTGCGGTCCTCTGTGACTATTGGCTGCTGTCCTCTGTCCTCAGCCAAGGCAAGGACATCTGTGGTGGCAACGTGACTGTCGACCCATGCTCTGTATGTCCCTCTGTCCAAATGTGCAGCTGTTTCCTGGATAGGAAAGTAAGAGGATAGTAGAGATCAGAACAAAGAGCAATTTCAGCCTGCAACTTGCAAAGGTAACAGACTCGAGTTATTAGCCTCAAAACTGTGTTACAACACAAGCAATGAATAATACTTCTCATGGTAATTAATAGCATTTCTGAAGTCTCCTACTCCAGACACTGCTGCACTTGGGATGTGTGATGTCGCTGGTTCCTCATAAGAACATCTTGTGCTGGTTTAGTAAATAAGGAAATGAAGAGTTTGTGCAAAGCTGCAGAGCTTGTAAGTGGTAAAGCTAGGCCGAGCCTCACTTCCCAGCATGCACCTGTGAGGCACGCAGTGGCAGCTGTCTTTTGCAGACTAGGACACTGCAACCCAAGAGATCAAGTGCTTGCAGGGTACTGGTCGTGAGGATGGGCTCTGGCTGTGAGGCTATGACAGTTTGAATCACAGGGCTGCCCCTTATCTACGTTGTGCTGCAGATCGTCCTGTGGCAGTGCTCCAGTTTCCTCATCTGTGAAATGGGGATAACTTTTGCTTTCTAGGGTTCATATGAATTTTAAGATGCAATAACTTCATCTATTTCATTGTCTTCTTTGTCCTCACTGCCTAGAACAGTGCTTGAGTTATGGTGGGTCTGCAATAACTATTTGTCAAATTAATAGAGAGATGAATGTAATATAGATGAAATCAGCATGTAATAAAATGTTCATACAGTATATAATATCTGGCCTGCAGAAACTTCTTATACAGGCTCTCCGGTAGCAAAAAAAAAAATGTCTTCTTCAACCAGTATACTTCTGTGTTTCAGTTTAGTTGCCCAGATCATGGTTCTTGTTCCAGATCCAGTTGCTTCTGTCTCTTATAAATAGCTGGTAGTTATTGTATAGCTGGTCACTATGATGCATATTGTTTAAACCAGTCCCCAGTTGACAAGCCATTCTGCCATTGTGTTTCCTGCTTGTTTACCCAGTATAAGCCCTATACCACCAGAGATTGGGGCCTTGTACTCTGAGAATGACCCTGATTACAGCCTGCAAATCCTGGCTGCAATTTCAGTATTCATGCTTGGCATTGCATCTGGTGTATCAGACCGACCTCTTTGGTCACCTGTCCTGGCCCTTGCAGGCAGAGAAAGGACCTCTCTAAGTCCCAACAGGAAAGTGTGCCCTTGAGATTTCTCATGTCCCCTTGGAGACCTGGAGGATTCCTGGCTCCCCACTTGAGCAGTTTACATTGGGCCCCAAAGGAAGGAGGGCACAACTTGTCTATCAGTCAGGAGGTCTGTCTGTCTGTCTGCCTGTATGCCTATTCTGATAGGAACACCCAGGGGCACTCTAGTTAGTCAATCTGTCAGTCCTGCTTAATACAAGTGGAAGAAGAGCTCAACCAACTCTTGTTCATTAAAGTCACCTTCAAGGGAAGGGATGTTGGGATGTTTAACCTCTGCATGTTGCTGAGTGAATGTGTGAGTGAGTGGATCAGTCAGCACAAGCAATAGGCTGCTCCATCTGTGCACCAGGCCTGGGCAGCACCGGCCAAGGTGGCTGATTGGCCCTTCATCTGTGGTTCAATGGCGATTAACATAGGGTATAACAGATGCCCCACACCCTCGTTAGCTAAGTCATGCCTAAGTCCCTGTGAGGTGTACAGCCAGGCAGGCATCCACATGGTCTCTCTCTGAGGGACACCCACTCTTTGTCTGTTGCACCATCATTCAAATGTATACAACACTGACCGTACGGAGACAGCATGGGAACTAGTTAGTCAAAACCCACAGTCCCTGACTGCAGGAAAAGAGACTTTTACAGAGTTAAAAATGAAATAAACTTCTCTTTCCATCTTAACAAGTTAAAAAAAGAAAAGGGGGTCCATTCTTCCTGAGAATTCCACCTTGGCATCTTTGTTGGTTACAATAGTGGGCTTCACTCCCCACTCCCACGTCATCTACTTCCAGCCAACTGGACCAGTTCCCATTTATTGTCTGGTGAGATGGGTCATCCAATATCCACCCAAGGTGACCGCCAGCAGCTCCTTCTGAATCCCACATTTTGACTGAGGAAATTGGACTGTCAGCCTTGACAAGTAAGCAGCACCCTGTCAGGCCTGGATGGACAGGACAGACCCATCTCTATCCAATTGGGTCCCCAAGAGCCCATGGTCATTGCAAAAACCAGGACAATCCATGACTTTCCTGGTTGACAATGAAAGAGAATTATCTGACTTCAAAAGTTTCCTCTGTTGGGGCTGGGGAGATGGCTCAGTGGAATAAACACTTCCCTGGCAAGCACAGGAGCCTGAGTTCAATCCCCAGTTCTGCAAAAAAAAAAAAAAAAGTTGCTTTCAGCAGGGCATGTGGGACTCTTACCCAGGGGTAACTTCAGTACCTCCAGAGGTGTGCAGTTACTGATCTACAGCTTCATGGCCCTCTGTTGAGTTCCAGTCTCTGTTCAGGGGAGGACTGTGCTCACCCAAGTGTAGGAGAGTCAGAAGGAATTTCTGACAGTCGTCCCATGTTGGCAGGTGGGTACACAGGTGCAGAGCCAAGGTGGAAGAATTCTTAATGCTTTGTGGCAATTGAGTCAAAGGGTATTAATCTGGGAGAGCCGGAGGCTGTGGTGCAGGAGACAGATCCGGCGGCTGTGGGGCATCACTGCTGGCTGAGCAACTCAGGGTTGATGAATGTGAGGAGGAGGAGGCAGGTCAGACTCGGGTCCTCAGGAAGAACAAGACAAAGCTTTTCTGGCTTGGGCTGAATCTGAGAGCCTGGAAGATGATCTTGTGGGTTTGTTTTGACAACTAGGACGGCTTTCTTGTCATGTAAGACACTGGTCCAGAGCCAAGGTGGGAGAGTTTTCATGGAAAATCCCCCTTAAGTTCCCCCTTGTGGCAATTGAGACCAAATGAGCTGGCTCTTATCTCAGGATTTTCCCAGTTGAAGGGCTTATGGGAGCAGCCCCTAAGCAGAGCAAGACATCTTTTCTGCATTGCGGACCACTCAGAGATCTTGCCCAAGGTGATTTATGGTCTACTGGGCTGATGTGTGGCTGGGTGCCTCCTTGTGTTTTCCATGACATCTGATAGCAGGGGGGTAGAGGTGAGGCTGCACAGCTGATGTCCAGGCTCAAAGGTGAGACTCTCTACCTCTGGGAGGAGAGTTTGCAGAACATCAGGATCACAGTTATTGGTCTCAGGCTGCTGCAGGTGCCATCTTCCTCTCAGGGATCAGTGCCACTTGTAAGTGTAGAGTCAAATGAGAAGGAAGCTGGCAGGCTTGGTGCGAAGGCGCTGTCCTCCCAGGCTGCCAGTCTGTGCCTGGGATCCCTATGCCTCTCCTAGGACATGAGTGGCCCCCCTCGCACTTGGATCCACTGTTCCAGACTTGATATTGGTTCTGACTGTACCTGGGAGGAGGAATAGAACCTACATCCGCCTGAAATGCCTGATAATCATAACCCTGAAATGGTGGGGGACTCATTTCCAGAAGTGTGGACAAGAGGCTCCCTCTGGGGCTTGCTACCAACAAGGCCCCCTTGATGATCAAACTCTGTCCCAAGACAATCCCAAGATACATCAAACAACACACCTCTCCTGCCTGTAAGGCCAGTTCAATGTCTTCAAGCTGCCAATGCCGCTGCAATTGCCCTCCTTATATGTTGGCTACAAAAAAGCTCTGCTTCAATATCTCAGAGAAACTGGTTACAAGAAAGGAACTCCACAAGTTTCTTGATGCTGCTGACTTCTACTTACTTACTCAGACTATCAGTCCCTGGCAGTGTCCAGTGGCCTCTAAGAGCTGCCTCCCCCTTTGCCTCCACTGTCTAATGTCCATTATCCTTCGGGTCAAGAAAGTTAGCAAGCTTCTCATAGAATGAGACCTGTCTAGGTGCTACATGCTCCACTGGAATGACTTGTTATAAAAAATGCTCCCCTGACAGATGCTGGGTACACCCTGTTTATGGATGGAGGTAGCTCTGTTAAGAATAAAGTCCAACAGAGGAGATATGCTGTTGTCTCCTTGGACAAAACTATTTTGGCCAAACTCTTCTGCAGGGATGATCTGCACAGAAAACTGCTTCTTGCTGCTATTTGGAAACTTTTTAGCAATGACACAAAATGATCTGCTCCAGAGGCCTAATCTCTCTCTGGAGATCCCCTTGTCTAAAAACCCAGTATTTCCAGAAGATCAGGGCCAGACTTGCCCCCACCATTTGCTCTCCAAGCTCAAGACACTGTGCTGACATGTATATCCTGCAGCCAGCTCGGGCTTCAGCTTCTGTGTCACCAACCCCACCCTACCATTTCCTATTGACCTGAGAAAAAAGTTTTCAGTTTTCTGCTGTAAAAAAAACAACAACAAAAAGTTCATCCCTAGATATGGCTTACCCTTGATAAGTGGCAGTGACAACAGGCTTGCATTTGTAACTCAAAAACTAGATTAAATAAAATTAGATTAAATAGGGCTGGTGAGATGGCTCAGTGGTCTAAAGCACCTACTTAGAACAAGCTTAGCAAAGCACAGGGACCGCGGTTCAATCCCCCAGCACCACATGCCAGC
>NW_004524678.1:1076482-1080460 GCF_000260255.1 Octodon degus
TCCTATTGGAAAAAAAAAGAAAGAAATAAGACAGTTTGTTACAGTAGTTACAGAAAACTGACTTATTCAGGTTTAAGGGGAGATTATCTTTTGGTGAGAAAAGGGCCATAGTCACCTTCACAATCCTGTTGGACAGAAGAGATTGTTGCAGTCAGCTTTGAAAAACATAATCTGCCACATTGTATCTCAAGGCAGGGAGAAAATTATGGATTGATCTCTCCTGGCCTCTGTATCATCATCTGTCAAATGAGAAAGATGAGTGTGAGGGTCTCTAACACTCAGGACCCCCAAATTTCTGGCCCTGTGAAGGAAGGGAGATGTAAGAGTCTCATGAAAATTCCTAATGAATCATGGGTGTTTCTTATTTTTATATGTCTCTGAATGGAATGTTAGAGGAATACCTCAACCAGAAAGCAAGCATGGTGAATTCCCAAAAGGATAAGAAGGGAGATATGAGGGGGTTTGTTTGCTTTTGTTTTTATACAATTTCAAAATGTAGAAAGAGGAAATAGAAAAGGAAGGAAAGGGAAGAAAGAATGAAGGAGGAAAGGAAGGAAGGAAGGAAGGAAGGAAGGAAGGAAGGAAGGAAGGAAGATAGAAAGAAAGGAAAGCAGGGAAAATCATTATTTAAAGTAGAAATCAGGTTTTGCTCATTATTGGAATTGAATTCCAGCACCTGACACTGAGCATTTAGCGACCTTCACAGAATGTCTAGCATTTAGATGAACATATGATATCATGTGGAAAGAAAAAGAAAAGACAACATGAAGTGCACAGGCCTGACAGGTGTCCACATGGTTCACTCCCATTGCCTGCAGGTCTCTGCTCAAATGTGGCCTTTCCTGGGAAACATTCCGTGACTACTCCATCAAAACTCAACCAGTGGCTATCTTTCCCTGTTACTTTTTATTCTTAGTACGACATGCAATCTTATCTGCTATAGTTCATTCCTATTTCCTTATTCATTTATTTTCTTGGTGGTATCCTTCTTCTAGACTGTAAAACCAGAAGGACAAGGATTTTAATGCATTTCAATCAGTGTCCCAGCAGTAAGAACAGTGCTGTAGTGCACACATGCGCACGCATGCACACACACACACACACACACACACACACACACACACGTGCTCAACATATTTGGGTGCTCAATGAAAAATAAGGGTTCATAAGAGATCAACAAGCTTTGGCTAGTGACTTACTTTTCTATGGTTTATGAGCTAAGAATGGTCTCATGAATTGAACTGTGATTCCCAGCACCTTATGCCCGAGTCATTTGTTGAAGTACATACCACCGTATGTACTTCACTGAAGTACATACTTCAGAGTATGATTTTATTGGGAAATAGGGTACAATTAGTTAGGATGAAGTCATGCTAGAGTAGGGCTGGCCCCTGTCCTGATGACTGTATCCCTATAAAAGGCAGAAATTTGGATGTAGACACATGGGGAGAACACTATGTGAACACTAAGGCTAGATCAGGATGCTGGTTTCTTAAGCCAATATCTTGGTCCACTTTGTGCTGTGATAAGAGAGTACGGCAGGCCAGGCCATTAAAAAACAATTCCAATGACTTAATTTTCTGTAGTTGTAGGGCCTAGGAAGTCCAACATCAAGGTGCCGGCACCTAGGGAAGGCCTTTCTTCTTGTTGCACCTTCCCACAGGGGCAGGAGAAGGGCAGCAGTGGGCTGAGGACAGCTGGGGAGCAGGGAAAGGGGCCGGAATGTGCACCCATGTTTGTAGCAGCGTAGTTCATCATAGCTAAATCCTGGAAATAACCCAGATGCCCATCCACTGAAGAATGGATAAAGAAGGTGTGGTATTGTTACACAATGGAGGATCATTCAGCTATAAAACAGGATAAACTTGAGTCTTTTGTTGGTAAACAGATGTGACTAGAGAACATACTCTTAAGTGAAATAGATCAGACCTGTATGTGCAAACATCATATTGTCTCCTTAGTGTGAGAACCTGGAAGAGAAAATGGAATCTGAAGGGTACAATAGATACTGGGAAAAGAGAATGAACTTATTCAAAAGAAAGAGTTACTGAGTTGAGAAGAAGGACAGGAGAGGAAATGTGAGAAAGAGATTTATCCATGTATGTAAGCAGGATGATTTGGACAACTGTACTGTACATTTCTGATGGTCTGGAAAGGAGCAGATAATACTCAATTTGTTTTGTCACCTTTTTTCAATTATTTGTACTTTTTCTCTTCTCAATTTCTCATACACTTCTTTCCTCTTCCAATTTTATATGCATATAGCTAGTAATATGAATAACTGGTTGGAAGACAGCACTATGTATTATAACAAATATTGTGAAATTCATATTACTTTGTTAGTGAAATTCTGTATCACTTGTAATTTTTTTTCTGTTTCAATTCTAATTTGTGCTCTCTTTAAGAAAATAAAATAATAAAGGTCCTACATTTCAACACCACTGCTTGTGGCTTCAGTTGCCAACTCCTGACCTTTGGGGGCTCTCCTCAACCTCTAGCATCACAGAACACCAAAGATGGCCCCGAAGACCACCGGATGCTAAGAAAGAGGCATGCAGCAGGTTCTCTATCCTAGCTCTGACAATTTACTCTTGGGCAAGTGGCTTTCAAGCCCAAAACAATATGCTTCTAGTTTGTCAAACTTGATTATGGTGGCTGTAGAAAATGAATACAGATGATTTATGCATCTGTAAGCAAATGGAGAAAAAGAAGGAGAGGAAGAAAAAAGAAAGGAGGAGGGCAGGAGAGAGGAGGAAAAAATAATAACAGAAATGGTTTGTGGCCTGCAAAGCCTAAAATATCCACAATCTGGCCTTTTATAGAAACAAATACCAATACCTAAAATTTAAGATCATGTAGCCTACATAATTCATGACAATAAAGAGGCCCTCAAATAAATACCATATGCCCAAGTTCATAAAGATGCCTATGAATGTCAGGGATAAAGCTCAGCAACGTAAATGCCTGCCTGGTAAGATCCCTAGTACAAATAAATAAATAAACAAATAGGCCTATGGCTTGAATGTGCTCCCCAGAGTTCATGTATTAGAAACTTAATTTCCACCTCAGCAGTGTTGAGAGGGTGGAGCATGAAAGAGGCAATTAGCCCAAGAGGTCTTTGTACTCCCGAATGGATTGATGCTGTTAAAGAGCATGCACACTGGCTATGAAGGAGTGGCATCTTCAGCAAGAATGATTTTGCTGCCCTTCCTCCTCTCTCTCACCTGAACTCTTCCTCCATGTATTTTGGTTTAAATCTAGAACACCTCCCCAAATGCCCACATACTCTGCAGCAGCACTTTCAGAACATGATTGGCTCACGGGGGTGCTGGACTTGCCAGTGGGTTCATCCACTAATGAGTTTAGCAGCTGAATGCTCTGTTACAAGTTGGGGCCCAGGGGGAAGGTGGCTGTCTGGGAACATGACCTCACATCTTCCTCCCAGTGCCCACCTATCTGCTGTGTACTTCCTGGCTGCCATGAGCTGAGCTACTTTCCTCTGCGAGACCCTTTGACCACACGGGTTGTGCCTTGGAGCCGCTGACCATGCACTAAACATGTTTGCCAAAATAAACCTCTCTTCTCTTATGCTGCAGGTATAGGTATTTGTCCTAGGGACCAGGAAAGGAATTAAGACACTGCATGATGCTTTTCTCTCTATCACGATGCCTTGAGAAGCCCTCAAGGGATGATGCCCCTCCAACTTGTACTTCCTAGTCTACCGAAACATGAGTCAAACAAATGTTCATTGTTTAAAAATTACCATGCCTGAGGTATTCTGTTATAGCAACATGTAACAGACTAACACATGTAGTTTGAACTGGCTTTAGTTCTACCTAAGACAAGTTTTCTAGTTTCAACTCTACTTTGGTGTTTTAAAATTGAATACCACACTTCAATAATCATTTCATCAATCCCTCCTTGTGCAAGTACCAACATGTTACTAAGATATTCTCATTTATTACTCTAGTCCAAAGA
>NW_004524678.1:1081634-1084051 GCF_000260255.1 Octodon degus
GTCACACACACACACACACACACACACACACACACAAATAAAAAAATTTTAAAAAAATTTAAAAAAATAAAATAAAATTAGATTAAATAAAAATGACATACAGCTTGTAGCCAGTTAAAGACCAGAGCAAGTTTTGTAGACCTTTAAATTTCCCAGAGTGCATTGTTCCCAATAGGTGCCCAACTAATGATTCTATTTTCAGTACTGGAGATTGAACCTGGGACTTTTGCACTGAGCTGCATCTTCAGCCTTTTTAATTTTTTATTTTGAAACAAGGTCTTACTGAGATACGCAGTTGCTCAAATTGGCCTGAATTTCCTCGGCTTCCCAAAGCTGAACCTTTGTTCACTGGTAATAATTGAGGTGGATGAAGCAGTGAGACTGAGAAACTGAAGATTCAGCTTCTGCAATGTGGTTCTTTGGATGAGTTACCTGTAGCTATGCAACAAATCATACCCAAAACTTAGTGCTCACAGCACTAAGTAATCATTTTATTACCTAGGGACTAAGAGTTGAAATGGGCATAGTGGCGGTGCTTGTTTTCTTTTGTGATGTATAGAGCTTCAAATCTGAAGACCTGGAAGCCCGAGTGACTAACAGTTTTCTAGAGTCATCTAGAAGCATTTTTGAACCAATGGGTAGTAGATAATGCTGGTGTCAGCTGGGACCAAATCTGGATGTTGATGCCCACCAGGACACTGATAAATGGCCTTGCAGGTAGTTTTTCTGCTTATGATAATATCCACTTTCTCACTGCTGGGATGAAATACCCAACACTTAGAAATTAAAGGAAGAGATGATTATTTTAGGTCACAGTCTGAAGAAGTTTCAGTCCATAGTTCTCTGGTTCTAAGACAAGGCAACACAGCAGAGGGGTGTGGCAGAGAAGAACAGTCCATGGCATAATGGCATGGAAGCAGGAATCAGTGAGGGATGAAGGGAGGATGAGGGATATATACCTTTCCAGGTGACATCACCAGGGACACACCTCCTCCAGAAAAGCTTCACCTCTTAATATCATATCCAGCTCTAAATCCAGGATTGGAGAAGGAGACAGGATACAGAAGCGGAGGACAGAGAGATACTGGCTATGAACGAAGGAATATGGCAGCCTCTGGAACAGGAAAACAAGGAAACATCTTCTAGAGCTTCCAGGAGGAACACTGCCCTGCCAACACCATGATTTCACCATAATAAGGCCTACTTTAGAATTCTAATCCCTAGGACTGAAAGATAGTAGAATTGTGTTGTTTGAAGCCACCAATTGTTTGGTAATTTCTTTCAGTTTTTTTAAGCAAATAAAAATAGTAAAAACAAGCAAGCAAGCAAACAAAAACCATTAGAGATGATATAGAGTATACTCTCTTTAAAATAAACTAAGAAATAAAAAGGACAAGAAAAAAAAGGGATGGGGAGGTAGCTCAGTAGAATAAGCGCTTGCCTGGCAAGCGCAAGGGCCTGAGTTCAATCCTCAGTTCTGAAAAAAAAAAAAAAGAAAGAAGAAAGAAAGAAGAAAGAAAGAAGAAAGAAAGAAGAAAGAAAGAAAGAAAGAAAGAAAGAAAGAAAGAAAGAAAGAAAGAAAGAAAAAAAGAAAAAGGTTATTGGAAGCAAACATGAATGTTTAATTATTCGACCAATCTTACATTCCTATATCTGCTAATCTGAGAAACAGATTTAATGATAAATATATATAACAACCATTGTTATTTTTTTATACTTGTTTTGAAATTCTGTACCATATGTATTGTTGTATGTTACTGTGTTTCTTTGTTTTTACTTTTGTTTTTGTTTTTACTTTTTTTGTATTTAGTATAGAGTCTACAGGGTCTCACTACACAGATCAGACTCAGTGATTCTCCTTTTTTCAGTCTCCCAAGAGCAGAAATTACAGCACGCACCACCATGCCCAATCTCAAACACGGTCTCAGTGCGCCCCCAGGGGCAGGGCCAGTGTGACACACCAGGGATGAATCTGGTCCCTGCATCTGCCTAGGCAGGCATTTTAATCCACTGAGCTATCTGTGGCCAGCCCTAAAGTTTGTCTTTGTCTTCGCCTTCGCCTTCGCCTTTGCCTTCTCCTTCTCCTTCGCCTTCTCCTTCTCCTCCTCTTCCTCCTCCCTCTCCCTCCTCTCTTCCTCCCCATCCTCCTCCCCCTCCTCCTCCTCCTCCTTTTTCTTTTGTATCTAGTACATGATCTGCAGGGTCTCACTATACAGATTGGACTCATACTGATCCTTCCTGGTTTTCAGCCTCCCAAGCACTGGGATTATAGGCGCGCACCACCACGCCCAGTCTCAGTCGCCATCTGAGCTCACCCCAAGGGTGAAGGCAGCACAGCATGTCAGGGATTGAACCCAGGCCCCTGCACTCTGCCTAAGCAGGCACTTTAGTTTGCTAAGCTCTGCTCTTTAAAATAA
>NW_004524678.1:1092811-1100270 GCF_000260255.1 Octodon degus
TTTTTTTTTTTTTTTTTTTTTCATTTTTGCCATTGCCCTCTGGCAACTCATTTTCTGTATACTAGTTCTCAAGACATAATTAAAAGATAATTAAAGATCAAGAACAGATGTCTGCTTGCTCTCTGGAGCTTCTACACACTGTACAGTATGGTTTATGATGGATTTTTATCCTAAAGAGAAATAATAAAGAATTATCTGTTCAACAAACCCACACACCAGAGATAAAAGGCATAAGTAAAGATTTAAAAGAAAGTGGAGCTTGTAGGAGTTCTTTTAATGTGCTTGGAACTCAGTGATCTGCAAAATGAATCTGTTTTACCTTCGTGAGCTTGAAGATTTGGTGCAGCCAGCAAGCAAAATGTAGTAAAGCCAGCGAGATTCCTGCTATTTAACCTGGAGGGAGACATTTGACTGGAGGATTTGGGCATCTGCTATTGGCTAAAGGTGATGGCTTTCAGGAATGAAGGACATAGTTGATCTCTTCCTTCTAGGTCTGCCTAATTAGCTGAAGAAGGTGACGCCACTAATGAGGAACTAAGTGTATGAATTTCAATTAAGATGCTAGTAAAGCTGCACTATGGAGGAAATGAAAGGGAAGTGAAGGAGTTAGAGACAGTTTTCCCAGCAAAGAATCTATGGTTTTAAGCCCTCAATGAGAGGCTGTTTTATGTTTGCACTAAAAGTCACAAGGACTTTCATATTCTTATACTTGAACAAAGTTTACTCCTTTTCAAATATCTTTTTTTTAATGCAGGGACTTTCTCAGGAGCTAAAATGTAGTGTTTGCCAGCTGGGGGTTGATCTGTGTATTTTTCCTCCAATGTTAAAAAAAAGTGAGGGGGTGAATAACTGTGGTACATGAGCCATTGATTGTTTCAAGGGTCAAGTGAGATAATAAAATATGAAAATGCCTGATAATTGTCTGAGATCTGAAGTATGTTGGTTTTCCTAATAAGTAGATAGTGGGAGGAAATATGCAAATACTCATATAATTATAAGTATTTACATAATTATTTATTTAATTATAACTAGCATGTGGAAACCCATCAGGCTTTCTTTTTGTAAATGCCACCAGCCACGTATTTTGTGAGCTGGAAGCTGGTTTCATAGACACTCGGGCATTTGATCCTCACCTTCACAGAATAAGGGTTTAGGCGGGTTTATAGTGGGTCCAGTTATGATAGACAGAGCAGGGATTGGGCTTCTGGTCGCTGAGCTGCGGGAATCATTCTTTCCCCTGTAAGTGTGGGCTTTTAAGGGTGAGTAACATTTCTATCGTCTTAATGATGAGTTAAGAACCTTGTGCTGGTGAGTGTGTGAAAACTATTGTGAGTCAAAGCTATTGTGCGTGCCAGGTAGAGGCACATCCCACAAGGAGAGAGCTGGTGTGGGATCCGTATTCTAGAGAAGCTCTGAGCCTTACCTCGGTGCCTTTGAAAATGTGACCAACTCATCACTCCCATGGACTTTTATACTTACAACAAAAATTGTGCTGATTCTACTGAGCCATCTCCCCAAGCCCCAAAAATTCATTCTTTCAGGAGGAGGGTGGTGGGTACTAGGGAGTGAGCCCTGGGTGCTCTACCACTCAGCTGCACCTCCAGCCCTTTTTATTTTTTAAGACAAGGTCTCACTAAGCTGCCCAGGCTATCCTTGAACTTGCAATTTCCCTGCCTTAGTCATCCAAGTAGCTGGAATTACAGGCATGGGCCACCACAAATGGCTCATCCAGACTACTTAATGAAGCCACATAGCAGGTTTAAGATTCTCTAATTTCAATTAGATTAGCATTTGTGTTAAGTATAATAAAGAAGATCAACAAGCAAGTTTTTTCTCGCCTTAAAACCCATAGCCCCTCTATCTCCCATCTCCCCATTCCATCTAAACTATAGAAACAAAACCACATCACCCAGAGTCCTAGGGTTCTAGGCATAGAACTAACCAGATGCAGGGGTGGAACTACATGCAAAGTTTGGTTCATGCTAACGGTATCTATACAACTGTCCCTTGTCATTGACACCTTAACATATAGGAAGTGAGCCAAGAACCACACTCAGACATTTCAGGAGGAAAATCAGAAATCTGAGGCATAAGTTTCGAACTCTAGCCTCATTCATATCCCTTTACGAGATAAAAGAATGTTCCTCGCAATCTCTACTTTTCTTCAGCTGCTTGAGGAGGGGAAGGAGGTGAGAGCCCCCAGGGTTAGTCTCTCACCCCATCTGCAGCAACCTCTGCAGGGCTCACACCTGGCCTCTCCGTGCCAGGTCCCGAGACACACCAACCTCTGCACAAACTTGCAAGCCTGCCGCTGGCCTTGGCAGGTGGAAGAGAAAAATACACTCTTTCCGAGCTGATGGAAGAACCATACTTTGCTGCCGGGACCACCTGTCATAAATGGAGGGGGCGACTAGCTCTGGACCAAGCTAAAGAGGTACTTTGGAACGTAACTCTCTGCGAGGATAACGAGCATACTGAGGCCTCTGCTGTCCCTACATCTCCAGGTCTTCCAGGAACAAAGGCACAGAACTGTCTCTGGGCAGGAGGCTTACGTTAGGACCGCCCATCTCCTTCAATTTTGAAATTTTATTTTTGTCTCAGGAGATGGTTCAGTCTCCAAATCCCAGTAGATGAAAAAGGAGGCGGGGAGATTCTGCGGCTCGGGAACGTGTCGCACGCTCGCGTGCAAATTCTGTGCCTGCAGCTCACCCGGTTGCCCGGGCGCCGGCTGTTTTTTCAAGTGTGGGTCAGGTGAGCCACCTGGGGCACAGATCCTGCAAAACGAGTCTGAGAGCTGGGTGAGCTCTTGTAGGTAGCAGGGTGCAGCCACCGAGCTAAACACCAACCCAGGCGAGGCAGGCGGGCGGGCGGGCGGGCGCGGGGGGCAGCGCTGGGCGGGCCGTGCAGTGCCTCTGGGGTGACTCCGTCCACACGGGGGACACGCAGCGTTCGGCCAGGAGCGGGCACCACATTCTCCCAGGGACTTGGCAAAAGCCGCGCTCTCCCATGCAGCCGCGCTCTGTCCTCCGCGGCCCTCAGGCAGCTGGGACACTCGGGGACTTTTCTTTGCCCTGGGGATATCTAGGGATCCAACCGTGTGTCTGATCCGAGAGCGCATGAGGCCCCCGCTTAATCTCATTTCCCTTTCTTTACCCCACTGCAGCCTCTCAACGCCTCTCTTCATTTATTCTGACTCCAGGAAATTCAGTTTTCCCCTTGCTGAGCCTGGCTCAGGGACGCGAGATCCCGAATGGGCCCAGCTTGGAGCGCAGGTGCTTGGATCTCCGCACGGAAAATCAAAGCTGGATAATAGGAAGTAGGCAGCGGATCCTTCACGAATGAGGAGACCAAGAGATGGAGGGCAGGGTGGGAGAGGAAGCAAAGGGGACAGAGAAAGAATTCAGATGCGTTATATATGTGTCCAAACGCCCCGTGTGAAAGAAATTATTAGGCACTGCAAGCATAAACTAACACAAATGTTAAAAATAGATCCCTGTACTGAGAAGGTACACGCCAGTCTCCTTTTCAGAGTCCAGTCAGTGTCTTTCTCTTAAGCTAGCTTCCTGCATTTCTACCAAAAGCAATACTTATCTGTGGACCCTGACACGAACACACACACACACACACACACACACACACACACACATACACACACAACCAGTCTGAACCTCCCAGCAAGAGAGGCCTGAGAAGCCCAGCCCAGGCTCCATAGGCCTCCAAGAGTCTGATCTGCTGTAGGATTCACAGGCCTCTCAAGTTTTGACAAAGTCCCACAGGTCTCCTGGCATCTGTCCTCCACTTCGGCCTGCTGGTCCTCACACACCAGCCCTTGGTGGGACCAATTACTCTTTCTTCCAGAGCAGATTTCCTGAAGCACAGGTGGGTTTCTCAGTGCTGTGGCTGCCGGTGAACAGCAGTTGAGGCAACTCTTAGTGCCCTTCTGTTCCACACACTGCCCCCTTGCTGGAGGTTTCCACTGAAAGTCAAAGAAACTAACTTTTTTAAAAAAGCATTTCAAGATCTTAGTTTACTTAAATGTTGCATCCAAATACAAAGAGAAAGTGCAGAATTCTCAAGGTGTACAACCTGATGAATTTTTCACAAAGTGAGAATTCATATTTGTTTATAATCCCCAAGTAGATTATAAACAGTACAGAAATTATTCTTGAGCAGGACAGTAGTGAAAGGGCTTCCTGCCCACAGAAGACTGTGAAATATTTGGGCCATTAGTAAAAAAATATTCAACTTTATCTATACAATAAAAGATATTCTGGAATCACATATCCCTTTGGACAAAGCTTTCTTTGCAAAAGACCAGAACTTTTTTAGCATGTTAAAAGGGGTGAAAGTTAGCTGGGATTACTTAGCTGACTTCTGATTGGAAAAGCATGGTAATTCACTAGGTAGTCGAGCTCTGGTATAGGATTATGCCTTGCTTCTCAAACTTATCCTCTAGTGACCCAATTTCTGTTCAGGTCATCTGGCATGCACAGCAAGGACAGAAAGAAAGAGAACGATGGGAGAGCAGAGAACAAAGATATTCCAAATATCTCAACTTTTTCATAAGCTGTGTATAGATTTATTTCCAAACAGCACACCTTCTATGGAATAAGGTGGCCTTTTTTTTTTTTTTTTTTTTTTTTTTTTGCCTGTGTGTGTTTTAGGGAAGGGTCTACAGGGTGTTCAGGGTCTCACTACTAGATCGGACTCATATTGATCTGTCTGTTTACAGCCTCCTAAGAGCTGGGATTACAGGTGCGTGTCAGCACACCAGTCTCATTCACTGTCTCAGGGCGCCCTGGGGGTGGAGCTGGTACAGCAGGCCTGGGATCGAACCCCCAGCCCCTGTGCCTCCTTGCAGGTGCTTTAATCCACTGAGCTACTCAGCCAGCCTCTGGCCATTTTTTTTTTTTTTTTTTTAGAAGAAATTTAAGAATATCCTGCATCATGTGTTGATTCCATTCCTAACCTTTCCTGGGGAAAAGAAAGAATTCCATATTCATGCCCTATTGGCCACCACTTTGGAAGCATTTTAAAACGTAAAAGCAATCTTCTCGTCTGTGTGACATCACTGGGATATCATTCACAATTCTCTGCGAAGTTCATGGCACATAACCCTGCATACAGATGGAACCGGGGATTGAACTCAGGCCTCTGCACTTGCCAGGCAAGCACTTATTCTACTGAGCCATCTCCCCTTCCCTGTATACAGATGGGTTGTGGGAAAAGGATCCTATCCCTAAAAGTAGTAATGCAACAATCTAAGGCATGGGGAAGGGAAACAGAGCTGTATTTTCTTTTACATGTGAAAAAGGATTAGAGGCCAAGTGCTATTTAGTTTAAATGAGGTATATTAAGGGTTGACAATAGTGTCAAATGCTTAGAAAAGGAGCAATGGTCCAACTGCAGTACATTTTCTTCTTCAGGCTGGGGCTGTGGTTCAGTAGAGGCACTTGCCTAGCACATGGAATGTCCTAGAACCAATCCTTAGCACTGCAATCTGTCAGTCAATCAATCAATCAATCAGTCAATCAATCAATGGAAAGAAAGAAAAAAGTAGGTTAGTTCTCCTTTAGAGAAGGAAAAAGAGAAAAGAAAAGCTGTTGTGTGAGAGATGAAACATCTCAGGGCCTGCTAGCAAGCCCGTCACTTCCTGCTCTGTGGCAGGAGCCCGACCGGCAGGCGTTATCTTGGCGCTGCCGTGCTCATGGGTCAGGTCCACAGAATGACCGTGAACTCAGCAAGCACTATGCTTAGGAACAACCGCCCTTATCAAATACACGTCTCACAGGTATGCAGCACTCCAGATGGCAAAATAAGTGTGAGACCGACACTTTCCTTTACAAAGTTTGTCATCATTGCTGGGTATGATCGCATATCTGTAAACCCAGCACTCTGAGAGGCTGAGGCAGGAGGATCCCAAATATAAGACAGTCTGGGCAACTTAACAAGACCCTGTATCAATAAAAATAAACAAGGGTTGGAGACATAGCTCAGTGAAAGGAGCTCGGGTTCACTTCCCAGTAGTGACAAAACAAAGGTATCAATCTTTCAATAAAACTCTATACCAAAGTGACTTTACCTTCCATTTTGTTCATTTAATGGTTATCTTTGGAAGAATAATACTAATATCTAGTATTAATGAAACTCTTTGCATCTGCTATTTTATTATATTAACTCATTTCATGTTTATAAGAACATTATACTTGCCTGGCAAGCACAAGGGCCTGAGTTCAATCCCTGGTTCCACCAAAAAAAAAAAAAAAAGAAGAAGAACATTATAAAATAAAAATTATTCTTACCAAGTTATAAATGAGGAAACTGACACACTGGAGGCTAAGCAACTTGACTAGTCCTAGGATATATTTCTGGAGATCCTGAGCCTGAGGAACCCGCATGGAATTTGTCCAACGAGGTGATTGTCCCAGCAAAGGTAATTAGCATCTTTCTTAAAATCACAACCTTTCCTCAAGGATGGACACAGAAGATCTTGCCATAAGGTGGGCAATACGTCAAGAAGAAGCTGGCCTTTGGGTCTTGATTCTGCTCTGTCCCCTAAGCACTTGGTAAGATCTCTAAAAGCTCCCAGCACGTGCAGGGTGCAAGGTATGTGGCCTGGTGAACCCAGGGCCAGCTGTGAGGTTGACAAGTGAGGCCACAAGGATCCAGCCCCTGCAGGCCCAATTTAGATGCCCAGAAGAGGAGACAGATTGACCTGGTCTTGGGGTTGGGTCCAGCACCTACGAGCTCTGTGAGCTTGACCACACTCTCTACCGTACAGATTTTCATGTGTAGAACCGGTATATCCTAAGGGTTGTGAGGTCGATCGATCGATCGATTGATAGAGATATAGAGACATATAGACATATAGGTATATAGATATATCTATATATCATATGGTAATGATTCATAAGAGGAAAGTTAATAGCCCAGGTCAGTTTCACAGATGTCCTCCATTTCCACTTTGTAATTTAGCTTACTGCATCACAATAGTTGGCTGTATATGTTGCTGGGAATTCCTTCAAGAATATCTCTTTAAAGTGCAAGGGCCTGAGTTCAATCCCCAGTTCCGCAAAATAGTAAAATAAAATAAAATAGAAAAAAATGTCCCTTTAGCTTTTATGGGCACCTAATTTGCAAAGAGACTTTGAAGATTTCTTTTTTCTTTTTTCTTTTTCTTGTTTTGTTTTGTTTTGTTTTGTTTTGTTGAGACAGGGTCTGGCTAAGTCCCTAGTTGCCCAGGTTGGACTCAACCTTGAAATCCTCTTGCCTCAGCTTCCCAGAGAACTGGTATTCTAGGCTCGGGCCAGCTAGGCTCTCATATACTTCTTTTTTTATTTTCTTTTAAATTTTATTTATTTATGTGTGTGTGTGTGGCCAGCTCAGCCCACCAGGGGGCGCGGCTGGCTGGCATGTGGTGCTGGGGGATTGAACCGCAGTCCCTGTGCTTTGCTAAGCT